>NC_090938.1:470368364-470668483 GCF_040938575.1 Ambystoma mexicanum
CATTGAGATGGGATAGAAGCAGAGAAGCAAAAATGTTACAATCCGCATCAATAAGAGAGATCGGTGTGTAGTTCTTAACCTAGTCCACTGACCTCTCTTAAAGATGGGAACAATATGGGTGGTCTGACAGCTAATAGGTACCCTGCCAGTCTTTACTATATCCTGAAATAACATGCCGAGTAGCTTTGCCCAAATTTCCGGTTCGGCTTTCAATGTATTATTCATCAAGCCATTAGGGCCGGGAGCCCTAGATTTCTTAGCTTTGACGATTAGCCGAAGTATCGTCTCATAGTCAATAGCGGGCTCCCACCTGAAATTGGGTGCATCCTCCCCAGTTGGTAATTCGTCCAAGCCCTCTTCCCCTTTACCAAAGAGCTTGGTATAATGATCTACCCATTGGACCTCCGGGATGGCATTCAATTGATCAATAGCCGAAGAAGGATCTTGAAATGAAAAGAGAGCCCAGAAAGCCCTGAGATCCCTTTTAACCAAAACTCGTAACATAAGCTCTGCATCGGACTAGACCGGTAAGTCCCCAATGCACCACAAGGACTCGTTCCGTTATTGGTGGCAGTCATGGCGCAAATAGCGCCATGACTACCACCAATCTTTTAATGAGGCCCATAGTCTATAGGAGAGGTTGACAGACCTCTGTGCCAGGTAGGGAGAAGAGGGTGGGTAGAGTCAAAGATACCAATTAGACATATCAGACCCACCGATTACAGAGAGAGATTCCACAATCTGCCCCAAGCGTATTACTGTCCCCTCCGGTTATCATCCTCCAGATCCTGCCCCAGGTCCCTATAGTTGGCATCAGACGATATGGAACAATCATAATTTAAATCACCTGCCAAGATCACTTTCCCCCTGGTATTGACAGATCTCCAAGCAAGGACCAGATCAGTTAAACATTCCAGAAAAGGCTCGAGAGCAGCTAGACCTTGATGCCAATAGATGTTAATCATAGGAATATTGAACAGGCCCTCTCTGGAAGCTGTCTCCAATGCTAGAATCCCAAATGGTGTGTCCAAGATAACCACACTCCTAAAGACAAGAGAAACTCTTATCCCAATAAGAAGACCCCTTGACGCTCTCCCTCCCAAACTAGGTTTTGCATTTTGAGAATAGATTTCATAACCATTAATAAAGGGAGATGAGAGCAGCCAGGGTTCCTGTAGATAAAAGGAATCTGATCCATTAATCATAGTTACTGTATCAGTATTTGTCAGGAGATGTAGATTTCCCCTAGTATTCCAGGACAAAAGAGTAAATTTATTAGAGACCATATTGTTTATTGCCAGGTCCAGACTCATAGGGCAGAGCTCATTTCCACAGGCCAGAGGTAACCTGGGCCCAGTTTCTAGCATCTCCATGGTTTCTGGCCGTACAATGCCTCCCTTGAGGCTGTGAGAGCCTCTCCAGGTGAGAGACCATGGTCAGATTTCCCCTATACTCCTCAAATCCTCCATGCATACTGGACAGCTGACTAGGTTTTAACAGTTTTAATTCAAGGCCAAGCTCCATCAGGCCCTCTTTTAGTCCCATTATTAGGTCCAACACCACTCTTGATTTCAGAATATTATTGCTGAGATCTGCACGATCCTTAGAAGGTAAATAGATCCTTTCTAGATCATAGCTAGAGATCAGAGACAGTTGTAGAAGTTGATGTAAAACTTTCAAAATATTCCCTTGATTCAGACATATGGGCATGTCATGAACCCAGAGACTGATAAGTTGTAGGATCTCTAGCGGATCCTTTTCCCCCAAAGATTGGGGAAGTGAATCTGTAATATTCTTAGTAAATTGGATTAAAGGATCAACTTCTGAGTCGGGGCCCCTTGCGCCCCGTAAAATGGTCCTTTTCTGAGTTGAATGAGGACCCAACGGAAATCATTTGATGGCTTTAATTGAGCAGGGTTTAGAGTATTAGGAACATTGAGATCCCCACTTCCCTGAATCCCAAAGTGTGATCCCCCAAAGCCGAGTGGGGGAAAACCTTATGGCCATCAAGAGGGAGAGATAATTGGCCAGCTGTGACAGGGGAGCATGTATTAGCGGCCTTGACCTGGCCTGAACCTGAGGTAGGGTTAACGTCCACCCCAGAGGAGGACTTCATTCTTCAAATATCCTGAAAAAGTTGTTTCACCATGTCGAGATTAACCAGGGTCACAGATTCAGAGGGTATGGAAGTAAGGGAGTGAGTAGAATTTGAACAAGGTAACAGATTAACAGGGATGACAGGAGGCACTGTGACAGAAGAGGAAACATCAGAATGATATTCTATTTGAGCATTCAGGATAGCGGGAGCACTATTTTTAAAAGGCTAGAAATCACTGAGATATCATTAGGAATACAGATAGCAGGAATGTCCACAACCAAAACAGTATTCCCCATGTCCATGGGGGAGTTACTATCATCTGGCGCAGAAGTAGTTGCCCGTAAATCTGTCTGGATGCCTACAGCTATTTTAGCAGGCAGTAAAGTAGCCACAGTAGCCACAGGAGCGGCATTAGGAATGGCAGTAGGAGGTACTGCTGCCTCCCCCGAGATGGAAACCCCTTTCGGAGGGATAGTAATGCTTAGGGGCAGAGAGACTGTTGGAAGAACCAAGTTTTTAAAGAATGTGTTGGTGAATGAATTTAATTTTTTAATATTTTTCTGATTTTTTGTTTTCTTGATTTGTTGAATAGTTTTTTTACCTAAAGGTACAAAGCCCTTTAAGGGTACAGCTTGTTTAGTAAGATCAATGAGAGCAGGAGAATTCTCCAGATTATGCTGGGGTTTTGCACCTGGGATAAGGATATCATCAACTCCCTTGTCTCGTTTACGATTTTCTTGAATATTGTGGTCACAGACATCCATAGGAAGAGAAGGACCGGGAGAATACACACACAGCCCATCTAAACTTCTTTAGGGGGAGTAACCATTTTCGTAAGATCGATAATAGCAGTCACCTTTTCAAGGTTAATTGGTGATTTTGCTCTTGTAGCATGAGCAGAGAAGACTCCCTCATTCTGCAAAGGTAGTGTCGGCAAAATTTGACCCGATACTCCCTTCCCTGAGGGAAATAAAGAGATTGAAAAAGGCATCTGATTTGATTCTTCCCCAGAGGCACTAGCCAATTCCAGATTGGGGGCCCTCTTGATTGCACCCCTTTCCGTAATTATTTGATAAGGCACGGCAGATTCAGGGCATAGCTTAGTTATGGAAGAATTATCTTCCCTAATAATCTTCACCAACTCTTCAAACCTATCAAGCCCCTCTAGCCTGGCATACATTTCCGAAAGTAGAAGAGAATGGGATCTAACCTCTGCCCAGATATAGTCATAAAGACTGACGAAAGAGCTTAGCACCATATTCAGAGCGGAAACTGTAGGTTGAGTCAGTCTTATCCTTTCATCAACCTCTTCAAGAGTATGGTGCAGCATAGAATCGCTAGCAGGTTCCATTTTCGAATCCGGCAATAGACCCCTTTCTCTAAGGCAGTTTTGCTTCTCAGTGTATTCATCAATGAAATTTGTGAGTTCAGAGGGAGAGCCCACAAAGGAAGCTTTTCGGGTTTGTTGAGTTACATTATTGGTATCAATCGGATTAAGTTCTAACCCACTCTCAGCAATTGCTTTGTCTGCACATTCAATAATACTAATGTCATCAATATCATTGTGTGAAGGCTTGTCTGTATCTAATTTCTTTACTACTTCTGCCAGATGCAAATGATATAGATTGACCACTGTTAAAGCTGAGTGAGGAGGTTTAATAAGGGTACTAGTCGCTGTTCTTTTCCCAAAATAACTGGAGATTTTTTTCCCCTGGATTGGTTCGCCTAACGAACCCAGCGTAGGTTTTGTTTTGGGAATATTAGGCAGTGTTTTCCTTAGAGGTGTTTTAAAAACTGGATATTTCATAGTAGATTTGACAGAATTAATAGTAGAGGTATGGTTAACCACCCCACCAGAAGAGGACACCTCCGCAGATAACTTAGAGGGAGAGATAGTATGATTAATATTGCCCTCTGATAGAGAAGATTGTGTGAGCAGTAGCAGCATTGGAGGCAACAAATACTTTTATAGAGTTAGGACCAGAGCCATCTGCCTTCGGACCAGACAGAGGCATTTTTGAGTTTGAAGAGGTAGAAGTGAGATGGATAGCATTCACCATATCATTATTTGATTGATCAAAACAAGGTCTTGCCCTAATAGAGCTACCCCCATGATCCAAGTTCATAGCTAGGGTAGCTGCTAAACGTTCTTCCTGAGCATCAATGGAGATGTCATGGATTCCATTGAAAATATAGCTATTATCAAGTGAAATACATGGAATGATGCCCATTGTGTTAAAATCTTTACTCCTATCTTGAGAGTGAATTTGAGCATGAACAGTGCTTTTCAATACAGTAGAGTCCAAAGAGTCAAGCGCTTATGTGATAGGGGGCTTGCCCAGGGAAGCAGAGGAGAGATTCAAAGGAAGAGTGACTTCTTTGGAATCGGGTGGTTGAGCCTCCACAACAGATTTCAAAGAGTCCAGAGTAGCCTCGATAGCTGACTGAATCCTGAGACCTTTACGTGTCATCCAAAAGAAGGACTGCTCTGGGGACTAAAGGGCCAGTAGAAAAGAATACCAGCAGAGGAGACGTTTCTGTAATCAACAAAGTCAAAATGTCACCAATATATAAGTATTATCAGTATTACAGGCAGGGAAATAAGATATGAGAAAAAGGAACTTATAAATGTTAAAAATGCACTGAATGAAAGTGGTAGCTAAATTGAATCAACAGATAGAAAGTCAATAAATACTACCACTAAAATACTTTAAAACAAACAGATGTAGATCTAAAGAAAATGGAAATGCGGAGGCAGAGCTGTATTATTAGTTATCAAATAGGTACTGATATACCACTTGTCAAATCACGTGATCCGTCACGTGATAATGTAAGGCTCCGCCCCCTCCTGGGAACGTTGCGTGCAGCAAGAGCAGCGCTCGCAGTGCTGCGTTGTGGATGAGAGCATTGAGGCAACAAGGATTAGAACTGCAGGCACGTCAGTAGAGCCTCCAGGTACAGGAACCAGTTCAAACTGCTGAGCCACAGCAACACAGGCAACTCCATTACAATTGCTGGCTTGTTGGGCCTCATAAATGAGGTGCAGCTTGATTCCCTAGAGCAGCAAGCAAAGAAAAAACAAAAAGCATCTGTTAGAAGACGTTGAATTAATCATAGTCACTGTCATTACTTTGGGCAGCCTTTTGTATAATCGTTTTTAAGCCATTCTGCCCCATTACAGTAGAAGCCCTGTTGCAAACAAATCAGTCGTGGTCCTGCCACCATCAGAGTTTTCTGCCCATCCCCTTTTGGGGCCCGTGTTTGAAAGAATTAGGCAGCACTCTTCCAATAAGAAATACACACAGATTGCTCCTAAAAATGCACAGGGTTTGAAAAGAAAATGGCAGAACGGGTTGTTTAAGGAGACCATGGGTCGACAAACATCTAGTGAAATGCGGTTCTATTCCCACATTACAAACTGTAATCCATATTGAATCATTATTACAGCTTAATGAGCTCTCAGGGGGCTCATTAAAGAGAGTAAGCAACGAAAATTGGATTGTGAAAAGTGAGTATGCTGACCAGAGGTGAAGTTCATTATGAAGTGAACTTAAGGCAGCAAGTATATCCAGCTCTTAGTGCCCGCTGGAAGACTAGAGCAGAGCCAACACAACCAAGAACGAGACAATCAAATGGCACCACACTACAAGAAGGTGCACTACCAATGCATGAAGAATCCCCTTTCCAAGGGTAATATTTGTACTTCTGTCTATCATGCAATGTGTGTCCCTGGTGATTTTCAATATCACTTCCTGTGTACAGAATGGCCCTAGTCAAGATGTGTATGTTGCACAATAAATAGTAAAAATGAGTAATACATTACTAAGATGACACCTTTGTTTAGTTAGTTACTCATTTGTAATGTCACAGCTGGCATACAAAATACACTGACAAAGAAAGTACATTTTGCAGTGCTTATTAAATGTTTAAACCACTGATCTGGGAAGTTTAGGACAGTTGAAAATAAGATGGGTGTCTATGGCTCTTTTTACCTGCTCGTGGGCTCCCTACACTCTTGCCCAGGTGTCCCTATCCCCCAGAATGTTCCCCCAAAGTATTCTAAAGCACAGTAACCCCTAGTGTCTACAGGTTTCTAATCTGGGAGGGAAAACCTGAAGACTGCGGCCTTCCCTAGCTCACTCCTTTAGGGAAGTTCCAAATAATCCTCTCTCTTTTGTCAGCAAACACATTTCACTGGGGTTTCGGCACTTGTCTCCCCACACTCTCTTTCTCTCTTTTCTGCCTCTATTTCTCGCTCTACATCTATCTCTGCACTCCACCGTCCAAGATCCTCCCACTCTGCACTTCTCTCTCTAGCCACACTCCTCGTCTCTTCTGTACCTGTCTTCCCTCGTCGCCCCAATTTCTTCCCTTATCTCTCTACAATTCACACTCTCCTTCCCTTCGCCCTCTCTCTACTCTGAAACCCCTATCTATACCTTTGTGTCATAATCTTACCATGCTCTCTCTGCCTATGTCTTCCAACCACTCCTCTTCTGCCTCACTTCTACTTCACTATTCCCACTACCACCTTGCACTCTCGCCACACCCTCGTACCATAAAATCTGGCTATAACTCTCACTCCCTCTCTAATTCTTCTTGCGCTTTCTCTCCCCACCTCGCAAGCTTTCACTCTTCTTTCACACACTTCTCATCCCTACACAACACACAACTGGTACCACTCCCTCTCACACACAATACCTTATCTGCACTCTCACGAAACACTGCCTCACCACTCCACTACGACCATCCGTCCACTGCATGGTTTCTTGATTCACCACTGCTGCACCTGATCTAACCCACGCACCTTTCAATCTCCTCTGCTCTGGCTAGGCTTTTATAGCCGAGCCTACCTCCTTTAACACTGGCTCCTATTGGTCCCGCTGTTCACATGCTCACCTTGACCAATCTCAAGATAAGCTCTCCGTCTGGGTTTTGGGACTTTGTCTGGAAGGCTTTAAGAAGGGCTTTAGCTCAGCCCCCTTTTCTATCTCCATTTGCAGGATGGCAGTCATGTGCTGAGGCTGCTTCCTAGTGGGTTTCTCATGCACTGGTGAGCTACGTTTTCAATTGGATGTAGGAAGGATGCCTGTGTCTGTCCTGCTTCCCTGTTGTCCCTTCTCCCTCTCAGTTTGTTTTCTGGTGCTCCACCTTTCTCCTGGGTTACTTCTGGGTCTATGTTTTGCTGGTTGTTCCCTGGCGCATTCTGGGGGTTGCTGTCTTAATAAAGACAAAAGAGAACTCTGGCCAGAAAAGAGGCTGCTAGGCATTGTGGGAGGGATAGTGCTACCAGCATACATATACAATGTACACTCAAGGGGGGCGGAAACTGCCCCCGCCACCAACTCACCCACCCCACCTACGGGGTAGAATCAGCCCTGGCATACAGTCTGGTAGGCAGCCCACACCAGGTCAGTAGGGGTCCTTATTTTTCCCGATAGGGTCATGACCCGAACTCTACAAAAACATCAGGCTCCTGACCCAACAGGAGCACTGAAATCCTCATGTACAGTAGAGAAGAAATTCTCAAAACAACATAAACCAAGCAAGCCTGACTCCTCATCTTTTTAGATATGTCAGAAACCTATGTCCCTGTGGACTGTAACATCTTATCAACTGCAAACCACACAGCATAGGTTTAAATGGGACCGGAAATCCAACTGAAAAAAAGCAAAACAAGTTTCAGGAACGAGAGTGATTACAAAGAAGGGAGAGTTTATACCTTTCAAAGCAGATATGACTCTAAATATCGTCCCACTAATAGAACTCCACCTATATCTCCTATAGGCCCTGATGCTGATAGTACTGAAGACACTAGTGAAGGGCAATCATGAACCACTGGCATCGAACAGTCTTGACTCAATTTAAATGCACTCATTTTCCAGAAGAAATTAAGACATACAAGGGCTAATTTCTTAGAGACCAGACACTACCCAAAAAAGTAAGTCACTTTCTTAGAATCACCAGTGTCAAGCACATCTATGTTATCAAACACATCAGACGCAAGAGAGGAAAGGGCAACCCACGTCGATCCAGAGAGAGAAACAGGGAATGGCATGACCACCAGGTCCAGAGGTCGCAAGTATTGAATCAAACAACACGGCAGCCAGATCTTATCATGAACCTATCCTCTCGTGTTCTCCGTGACAGTGAGAAATCTGTGCTTAACAAAGGTCTTTCATTCTCCGCTATTGATTCAGTTAATATCACTGATTTATACATAGGTCTGTAAAAATGTGTCAGGAATCTCAAACTACATTTCTTTTTCCATAACATGGAATTTGATCAAGGTGAAGAGCAAGAGACCAGGATACCTACGACCCTTGGTTAGGGGAACTAGCTCATACTAAACTTATGTTATACTCAACAGAAGATCAAACATTATATGGCATCACTCTTCTATGTAATATTGATATAGAGTATGATATACCATGTCATAGTGAGCGCAAGAAAAAATCAAACTTTCTGTCACCAAGTTCAGAAAATAATCATAGTGACATCTACTTTGAGCTGGTCACTAATGACCTCATACAACTGAAGAAAATGATAAAACCTCCAGCAGATAACTTGACCCAGGATGTAAGAACAGCTCTCAAAAACCTCAGAGATAATGACCATATAGTTATCAAACCTGCTGATAAATTGGGCATTATAGTAATTATAAACAGTGCAGGGATGTCCGTTGGGGGTCGCCAGAGGTCGCAACTGTGACCCTTGTGGTCTCCCTTGCTACCCCTAAAAAAAGGATTCAGTCAAAATGACCGAATCCAAATGGCCTACACCACCAAATAGATACTACTAAATGTCCTACTGCCTAAATGTTCATTGGACATTTTGTAGTATCTATTTGGTGTAGGTCATTTTTTTTTAGGGTCATAACAGCTGTCCCCGCAGCTGACCCAACCCAAAAAAAAAAAGGCTCCGGGGGTTTCCCCCACAACACCCCGCTCACTATACTATACAGCATAGTGAGCCGTGGTTGCGGGGACACCCCTGCTGCTGACCCGAAAGAAAAGAAAAAGGACCCTGCGGCGCCAGTTACCGATGACGAAAGTGAAAAGGAATGGTGTCACAGGGACAAGCAAGACTGAAGGAAAGGTAAGTGGGGGGTGGGGTGTGGGCGGGTGGAGGGGTGTGAGGGGTGTTAGGGTTTCTTTTGATTATTTATTTTTTTACCTTGAATGACCGAATGGGAAATTAACCAACAATGTTGCATTAGGTACATTTCTCATTCGGTCATTTCCGTTGCGGTTATTTCTAGCGTGGTAAAACAACGCCAATTCTAAAATAAATTTAAAAAGCTCCTGGGCTTTGGCCAGTGCCACGTGGCTCTTTGTTTCTGGAGTGACTGGCTTTCTTGTTCAGGCCTCTTAAAAAACAAGGGGTTCCACAAGTGTAACACTTTGAGCAGTGACCCTAAATAGGAAAAAATAGGAATAACATATAATTTGTCTTTCTGAAATTCTATACAATAATTGCTAGACTCATTGAAGGTTTATTTCAGGCACACTTCAGGGGGTAAGTCACTGATGTAGTCTGTTCTTAAACACCTCAAATTCACAATGCAGACAAAAACTTCCCAAAAACATTTACTATAGAATAAGCATCCATTCCAGGATATGTATTTTGTTTTTCACAAATTGCAGTTATAGCATGTTTTTTTTCTGCCATATCCTCGGTTACGATATCACAAGACATTCCATCTCGGTGTCCTCGGTCACTTGACATAATCCTTGTGCCTAAAAGCTTGTTTACCTTGTAACAATGTTTGACCATAGCACATAAAGTGGTCCTTGATTTCATTGTGCCACAATTAATGCTTTGTTGTAATGCTTCCATCTTTCTTATCTCCCTGGCATGCGGTTCGGGATGTTTGTTTGCATGTATGAGGTAACGAGTGCCCAGAGTACAGGATTCCATATGGGTGCTCTGCTTTCCCTGTGCTACTCTAAATTCTTTAATACACAGTAATGAACCCTCCCAATGGTATGTATTTTGCCAACCTCTGAAGCCTGAAAAGTAGATCCATGCAGGCTTAACATGTGGCCAACTTTGCACCAGACCTGCAGATGAACTGGCATGCTGTTAAATCTCAGTTAACAGTGTAATGTCATCCACTACAGAGTGTAATTTGCTTTCTTACTTTGAGAACATTCAGACATGTAATTGCTCATTTTACTATAGCCAGTAAGATAGCTCAGTGGGTTGAGTGCTCGCTGCTACGATATGTGGGTCATCTGCAGGTTGCAGGTTCAAATCCCTGCAAGGCTAAATCAGCCTTTCATCCTTCTGAGGTCAATATATGTGTTCCAACACAGGTTGGGTGATATTGTATGTATATTTGTTCCATTTGAAGTACTTAGATGTAAGTGCTATCTAATAATACATCATCATTTGGCCTTGGACGTCTGCTTGCATTCAAAGTATTTTGGTCATTTGGGCCTATGCACACTGATATTAACAATACATATGGTGATAGATTCTTGAATGAAATGTATATCACATTGCAGTGATATTGTAACCATATTGTTTGTAGTGTACCTAGGAACAATGCTATGTGATGCCACTTCCTGGTTTGTAAAGGTGTGAAAGGTTGTGTTCCATCGCTTCTTGTGATGTCACAGGGGTGGGGTCAAATGACATCACTTCCTGTGATGTCATCAGAGGTCAAGTGTCATGTGATGTCACTTCTGCTGCCCGTGGCATATTGGTGAAATGACGTCCCTGGAACACTGCCGACTATATTGCTGCTGCCAAACAACATTTTGGAACACCAATTTGTTACTCCAAACTGGAGGCTGATCCCACTCTCACAGTGCGAAGCCAGATTGCTTTTTGAATTGCAGGCCACTGAAAATGACCTGAACACAGATCACATACAACATGTGTTCATTAACCCCTGAAGTGTCACAAATTACTGTGTACGTGCTACATACTGCTTGATGTTCTCTGCTATTATGAATATTGTTACTGATACTGATTAACTAATACTAATATAGTAACTATGTAGTAAATATGCTGTTTCTCATTTGGTATTCACTGATTAGGACTTAGGTTAGTCTTACTGCTATGTCCATAGTTCGTGGTTACTGTTATCAGGGGATCAGAATGCTTTCCTCGAGTTGATCACACTGGTAATACACATTTTAAAGTTCTTGTGGCTACCTCCTAATACAGGATGGAGCAATTTATAAGATCAGATGGACCAACATTAGCTTAGCACGTGTAACAGATTTTAAGACATGGGACACTCCAGCTAGAGGCTCCTTCCGCTGACACTGAAGGTGGCGCACAATTAAACACGCCTTTTTTTTAACCCTGGATTCTTTCTTGAAGAGGCACCCAACCTGTCTCACACCCACCTTAACAAACACCCTGTGTCTCAATGTACCATAAACCAGGCCAGTGTGTAACAAAGGAATATTTATTTATTTTTAAAAGTCAAATGAAAAATCAGAGCGAAACAAACTTTAGAGAAGCAATCACCAGTGTGGTGACAATATATTGCAAAATGTTACAATACAATTAATGCAACTTTCTGACATCATCTGCATCAACCTTAAATAGAAATGGAAATAAAATCACTTTTCTTCACAAGTATAGATGGCACATATGTTATTCACTCCCCCTGCAACACTGCCCCCAAACACCTGCTAACTAAATTCTGTGTGGATGGAAAGCAGTGGCAAGGAGTCAGCAAGAAGAGGGAAAAATCATTTTTTTTTTAATTCGTTAATTCGACCCACCACCCCAGAATGTGAGGCCAAAAAACTAAAAAATGAAAACCTTCAAAATGAACAAAATGGCATACTCGGATTGCACTTGTTACTTAGAGATCAGTTTACATTTGCGGTAGGATAGATAGGATAGAACTTTGTGTGGCTGCACTAAAGAGACAAGAAAACGGACAGGCTACTACGCAGGGCACTAAAGCAACATGAGAACAGTTGAGAAGACTGATTTGGGGAGGAAAACAATGCAACAAAAATCACACCCGGCAGAATTACAATTTCTTATATCACACAGGCTTTAAATTGGCAAACAGCTAAGAAAATGGGCTTAGCAGGCAAAATCATAAATTGATTTTTGGGATGGGAAACAAAGGTACAAAACAGATAGCATACTAAGTGGAAGGGATGACTCTTTATAGGATGGTGATATGGTTTTTGTTTATGGGAAATGCAAATCGGATGTTTAAAGGAAAGCAAAATACATGGGCAAAATCGGTTTTGTTAGTACAATAATTAGTTCTACTGAAACAATAATTTAAGGCTATAATTAGTAAAAACACTCAACAAAATTTTACTTTCGAAGTGCAACCATAATGCACGTGAATTTTCAATGCGGAATTAATTGAGTTATTCCAAATGATACTAGGGACTTACGCAGATAACTGAAGGAAATAGAAAGGAAATGTGCTAACAGATATAGACTAGGGAAAGGGTGAACAGAGGATACTGGCAATTTCGGATATGACAAGGGTTTTTATGGGATTTGAATAGGGTTTGAACAGGATGCAAGGTAAAATAACGGTATATGCCATTTTGGGGTACTGGGTGGTGGGATATTTACAAAGCAAATGTGGGTTTGGTCATTTGGACAGCCAGCAAGGTCTCTGGACAGCGGGACCAAGGATGAAGAGCGGGGTCAAGAATTCAAGTTACTGGGTCAGCTGGGCTCTTCTGGTTGGGAACAGCTGGGCAAAGTCTGGTCTCTGTGCATAGTGGGATGGGTCAGCTGGGCAAAGAGTCTGGTCAGTGGATTCTCCTAAAGGAATCAGCTGCCTTTCCGCCTTTCTCTCTGAATTAATGGGTATGAATGTGGTTCTAGATAGGTAGTTCTGCCTGAATGGGATCAGCTGCCTCTGGACCTGGTTCTGGAGTCTTGGAATCTTGCAGGATGTGAATTTTGAATGTTGAATCTCCCTGCGTCTCCCTGTCTGCCCCTTATATAGGCAGAGTGACATCATAGAATTTTACAATTCTGGGCGCAAGTACTCTGGACTTACGCCTTGCATGGGATAGGCCAGGCTACAGGTGTCCCCTCCTTCCTGTGGGCTGATTGGTTCCAGGGAAGTGACCTCACCTTATGTGTGTGTACTTTTATGACTTCCTTTGTCTCACAAGCCTATTTTTCACAAAAGTGGGTTATGGAACAAAGCTTCATATTTACAATAGTCAGCATCATAAAAATCAGATAGACAGACCCCATATTTTACAAGGAATATGCCGGTTTGAACGTCATTTCTGTACGATGTTGCCTCATCCTTGGGCACAATTTTGCTGTTTTCAGGAGAAACCTATTATCTAAAATTATGCACATGGCTACACATATTCATAATAGTATTTGGCAAAGATTCCCCAAGTTTAATATCTGTGCCTTTCATGCCTCCCCCCGAAATGCATTTTACCTGCCGTTTCAGTTCACCACGTGCCAGAAAGATGCACCTAGTCTTATTGTGCTTATCCAAAAATCACATAAAAACTCTCATAATATCACATTACTGCTTATTCATATTGCGGGGGGAAATGTCTTAAAATATAAATGTCCTGCATTGTAAGTGAGGTGGATTTGCCAAAGATGTGGGCGGTGCTGCCAACCCCACAATCCAAATTGTCTCCCCTGGGTCAGCTTGCATAAGGGTTTCCTTTACTCCCCATTAAAGTCCTCCAGTGGATACTGGGAGGGAATGTAGAGGAAATCACACCTCCAAGGCAAAACACAGGGCTTCACCCCCATCCTTTGTCCTTGGGAGCAGTTCTGCCTAGCAGTCTGGGAGAACCTGTAATGATCACATTGTGAGGTCCTTAAGAACAGGGCACATGCCCTTGCAACCCTAGTCACTGGTAGGTGCAAAATTAGCCTTGCTGCCAAACTGGTTTGACAGAAATTCGTGGGCCTCAGCCAGGATGATTTATCTTTGGGGGGAAAAACAGAGGACAATATACATATCTTTGCAGCTCCTCTCCCCACATGTACAATTGTGTTTCTGTGTGAGCTACAGTATTATTTCACATTTAGGTTTCCCAGTGTAATTTTCTGCTTTGCAAAAGCAGATTTACACATGTTAATTTTTTTTACATGTTGATTTCACCATATGCTGGGTTTGTTCCACACAAAGCTTCCCTTGCATTTACTTTCTGAAAGACATTTTATAGATCTGGTCAGTTTTTGGACAGGAGATGTGCTTGAAAATGGTTTCTTGGTAATTGACACAAGGCAAGAGAGAGCATCTTTTCTTTGAAGTACTTTGCGTGTGTTGTTTATTTCAAAAAGTAAATCCAAGCTGTACGGACTTCTCTTGCTTTTCATGGACTTTACTGATGAAGCGATGCCGTTTTGGGAGGGATGGCCTTATTTGATGGTATTCAAAATGAAATACACAGACAGGGCCGTGTTTTAATAGAACAAAACTGTGTGATGCTTGAAATGAAAAGTAGCACCAGTGCAATGCCGTTTTAAATGCAGGTAATTTTCCTGTGCAGCCTGTGGGATGTATTGACCCACTCTGCTATACTCTGCGGCCTTACTCTGCTATCTATGTTGCAATAAACATTAAAATGGCGGCAAAAACCTTTGTGCGCACCAAAACCTCCAAAACCACGTTTTTCAACAAACAAAAAGAAGGCTGCACAATCTGCCACCCATGGTGCATGTGTGGTGGAACAGAGCACATGCTGCAGAAAAAGTGTCAGTGGGCTCCATGACAAGAAACATAGAGTGCAGAGGGAAAAGCAGCGCTTTGCAAGTGAAACTCCAAAATTCGCCTGTAAATGACATTTACTTCGCTGATAAAACTCAAAAATACCTGTACATAACACTTCCTAATGCTCAGAATCTTGCTTGGTGCTAAAATTCATTTAACCTAAGGAAGCACTGTGAATATACAAAGTCCTGAAAGGTTAAGAGCAAAACATTTTTCAGCAAAACTGGATTGCCTGTGAATGACAGTTCCTATCAAATGGGCTTTCCTGATAAAACTTCATATTTAAACTAAAAGTCTGCCAGATTAGCAAATATAAAAGGATTGTTGCTGTAAGAAACACAGATCTTAGTTGTTTTTGATCCCACAGGTTTCAATCTAAGAAAGTAATTTATCTATGTCATTTAATGCAGAAAGTTTGTTTTCTGCTGGATTTTAAATCAAGAAATTAAGAATAAATTAGCCTGGCTGGGCTGCAAGAAGTGGAAAAAAGGTTTCCACAAGGGGAGGGCATTCCTCTCAGCAGATACTCACTGGCATATGATAATTGTGGGGTAGGACAGACTTTTGTCTACAGCCAGAGACTTAAGAATAGCAAATTCTCCAGGTCAGGAAATGGACATGTGAAGAGATCATAAACTTGGCTTGCAGAAGGTTCCCAAAGGTGGGGGCTACTCCTTGAGCTCCAGAGAGAGACAAAAGGCGGACCCTTTGCTGTTAAAGAACATCTAATGAACAATTTTTAAAGACTCATAACTTGCTATCAAAAATGGTGAAAATTATCAAAAGTACAGATTTGTTAGTCTAATTTTTAGCTTTACATTTCAAGATCTAGAGGAATTATGTAACATATTTGGAACATGAATTGCGATATATGTGATTTTATGATAACTGTATTTATGCTAGAACTGTTAAACCTTACACACACATCCCTATGTTAAACACACACATTTGTGGAAATTTGGAGAAAGGTTGGAAATTGTTTTCAGGGACAAATTGACAAAATGCTGCAGAAAGGCGAAACAAGATCTCACAGCTGCGGGATTTTGATGAACAGATACTAGATAAAATATGGAATCCTTGTGTGTGATTTTTGTAGAGGTTACAAATGTATAAATATGTATTTAGGACAAAATTAAATTTTGATACTAGTGGCTAGGGGAGGTTTCTAAAAGACTGTAAAAGACAAACCATAAATGTGGCATCATCCGTCCTTGATCCAATCACTCGGGTGCAAGGCGGAGATGAGGCTCTGATCCAATCCCAGTCCACAGGGGTGAGTTTAGTTAAGCCGGCCCATACACCCATTCTTGTGATGTCCTTTGAAAGGATAAATAGAGACCGCTGACAGCACATAGACAGACTCACTCTTCTGACTCCAGCAAAGCACTCTGATCCGTAGTCAAGATCCAGCCTTCAACATCCTTCCAGATCCCAAGGACCAGGCCAAGCAGAAGCTGAACCATTTTCAGTTAGGCCTCAATCCTCAAAATAATCCTTACAACCCAGTGAAGCGCTGTGGTGTGAGAAAGCATCCTGAAACTAGCATCCTGAAACTATCTGGCTTGCTACCATAATGCTTGCCCGATGAACTCCCCATCCCGCTGATTTGAAATACCCAGAAACAATAAAGCAGATCCTGTGCAGTTCCGGTGGCCGGCCTAGCTGATCCAGTCCTGTGCCTGATGCACTGTCTTTCCTTGATAGATCCAATCCATTGACCTGTCAAAAATCTTAAAATCCCAGTGGATTGTGAGTATTAATAGGACGCTAGAGAACTATTGTATACCTTGCATTATCTTGTTCCATTCTGATCTCTGAACTATCCCTACTTTCCCAGCCAATAACAGTGTCAAAATCTTTAGTGCTATCTTATTCTGTCTAGTTGCTAAAGCGCCATTTTCATAGTCCTCTTTTTTTGTGTAACTCTGATCCATAAATTCCACTTTGAGTGTTTGGACTGGTGCCGCCGGGGAAGGAGATGGGGATCTGTTACTGAAGTCATGAATCAGTCTCAGAGCTTACTTCGTCCCGAGTTGGTTGCCTAGCCTGAACGCTCTAGCCTTGAATGAAAGCATAAGCCATATTTTCTGATTCTAAACTGAAGTCTCTGTCCAAATTTCTGTCTTTATTTTCAAAAAACACCTCTCACTAAAACCTCTATAACTCCCTCAGTTTTTTAAGATAGAAGCGATATTTCAACTCTCAATTGTACCTAACATCCTTAGCTACCTGTACAACTCAAAATCGCATTGCAAAACAGTGCGATTGACCCGCATAAGTAAAAGTTTGCCACAAATTGACATTTGGAAAGTTTTTACATGTGTGAATTACCTTTAAATTATTTCCCACTTGGCCTTTGAGATCCCAACCGTTTCCTTTTGATTAAATCATTGCTTGTGTTTGCTTGCATCTGTTCAAAGCGGCTCCCGTAGGAATTTACCATAATTTAAGCATTTTGAATATATTCTGTGTTTTTGCTCAGTCAATTTCAAAGCCATAGTGACAGTTGAAAAGTCAAATCAGTTTTTCTCTTGTGTTTAAGGGGGGAAGGTGGGAGTGATATTCTGTTTGGTCTGCATTATTCCTGAATACCTGCACTTTCCTCACATCTATTTAAATTGCCTATTGGTGGGTTGAGGGGTTTAGCAAGGGGAACCCCTAACCATAGTGCTATCTGTTCCAAACCAATTCAGAAGTATTCTTTTCTTTGCTGCATTATTTTTGTGTTCATTACTTCATTCCTAGTGCATTAAATATATTATTCATTGTTCCTGTCACCCCATTGGTGATTTTTGTTACCTATTAAAAATATATTGTGATTTTAAATTCTAATAATTAAACAAATAATTACATTTGCAATTAGCCTGATTCCTGGTTCAGTGTAACCTGGGGAGTATTTGAGGAGGGTATGATATGAGTGGTATATCATTCAGAATATTGAACTTATAGGTAAAAATAAATAAGGGTTTCAGTTGCACACTACATGCTGGGCGAGACTTGGGTGTGTGCCTGATTGAAATCACTTACAAGCCTGGAATATTTAAATGACAGAAGAGCTATGTACAGCCATTCTGAATTTGAGTTGTTTTCTCTGGATTCACGTGAATGAAACAAAATACAGCTATTCTTGGGGTGGCTCTGTTCAACTCTTGTCCCATATGTACTCAGCAGACCAAAGCAGCCATCCTTGGGTGACTGCTGAAATGCAGATTTTGTTGTAGGGGGGTTCTGCCTTAGGCCTTAAATGTACCTCACATGTAACATGCGATTATCAGATTGTGTTTATTGAATCAAAAATATCCTTCATATAACTGCACATATTGTAGGGCATAACATGCCCCCACTCAACTATGATAATATACACGGCATGCCTTGGGCAATCATCTTCAGTTGAATATTGAACATTGCGTCCAGTTTTTTCATTCAGATAGATGCATTGCAGGCCAGTCCCTCTACAGTTTCCGTAATGACCAAGCTTATGTTGCTTAGCAACAAATTCTTGCTCCATGCGGCTATCATACTACAGCACCCCAGTCACCTTAGTTTTCCAGTTACTATTCTTGCATTCCCCCAGAATTGCAGTAAGAGACATTTCAGTCGTTTAGTGCTTAATGAAAGAGTACAGTGTACTGTTCAGGTAACCGTTCTAAATTGCAGCTTCTTATCTGGAGCATTTATACCACACTGCAGTACCAAGTTTAGTAACTAAGTCATGCAGAATTGGCACAAGTGGAGAACTCTTTATTTATTTATTTATTTATTTATTCATTCATTCATCTTTTTAAAGCACACAACAGCCCGTGGGCATTGTGGCGCTGTTACATATAAAACAATAGGCTGGTTACAAAGGAAGGCTGTTAATGATTACAAGGCAGTTTGCATTACAGGCGCATATTTAGTTACATAAACTGGCAGTACAGACGTCAAAACGTTAAGGTACAGTTAATGTCAGTGGGGGGAGGGCGAAAATAGAGGTTATGTAAAAATTGTGGTTTTGAGGGATTTACAAAAGGAGTACAGAGAGGGTTCAGCTCTGAGAGAGTTGGGGAGGTCGTTCCAGAGCTTGGGTGCTATGTATGGGAAGCCAATGCCGCCAGCTTTGGCTCTTCTTATGGTGGGAACTTGGAGTTGGTTGGCATGGTGGCTTCTTTTAGGACGGAGGGAAGAATTCCTGGTTATGGTTTCTGATAAATAGGAAGGTGCAGTGTGATTAATGAATTTGTGTGAGTATTTTTAAATTGATTCTTTCCTTGACTGAGAGCCAGTGAGCATTTCTTTGTGCCTGCAAGGCATGGTCAAATTTGGGGATGTGCAGTGCAGCATGGAGCGCATTTCTTTGCACTATTTGGAGCTTGTTTAGGTTTTTGGATGATGTGCCGGCTAAAAGGGCGTTGCATAGTCTAGTCTGGCTTCTATGGTGGCTCTAGCAATGGAGAGGCAGTTAGGTGTGGTAAGGCAGGGTTTTATGGTATAGATGAGTTTGGTGGTCAGTGCAGATGCAGAGGAGATGGCGCTGACTTGTCTTGTCATGGAGAGTGTAGCGTCTAGGTAGATTGCTAGGGTCTTCACGGCAGTGGAGACAGGTATGTTAATGTTATCAATGGTCATGTATGAGTAGTCTTGGCTGAGCTTGGTTAGAGTTTCGCTGGGGGCCAGGATGATGATCTCGGTTTTGTCGCCGTTAAGGCAAAGACCATTAGTAGCCATCCAGGTTTGGATCGTGATGTAGACGTTGAGAGGAGCTTCTGTGTCTTGGACATAGTCTCCAGTGAGGGGGAGGAGAACTTGTGTGTCATCGGCATAGTTTGTGTAAGCTATGCCGAGAGAGTCCAGTAAGTCAAAGAGGGGTTTAGTGAAAAGGTTGTAGAGGGTCGGTGCAGTGCATGACCCTTGTGGGACTCCACAGCTTATGGTGGTGGGGGAGCGTTGGCCTGGTCAGAGTACACTTTCATGGCTCTACCTTCTAGAAATGATGTGATCCAAGTAGTTGCTTTGTGAGAGAAGTGAGCTGCATTGAATAGGTGAGAGGTGAGGATGCCATGGTCCATTAAGTCAAATGCTGCGGAGAGGTCGAGCAGTAGAAGGAGAGCAGGTGTAAGTGATTTCAATTCAGCACTCCAACTAAGTCAATGCCTAGTATGGGATGCCCAATGGAAACCCTTATTTATATATTCTTATGTCAAAGTTCTTTTAATTCTGGATGATGTACCCTTATATAATGCCCCTCTCTTTGAATCTCCCTGGTCTCACTAAACCAAGAAATAGGTTTGTTTTGCAAATTAAAAGATTTATTTGAAGAATTGAACAATATATGTATCACACTTTTATTAATATGGATAGTATCTGAATATCACACTTACGAATATGAACAATGATCGGCAATAGGTAATATGACAATATCAACAATCTCTTTAATCAATTGGGAGTAGGAATAGGAAGAATAATGTAGCAGAGAATAACTTTGTGTGGTTCAAAGAAATGCAATGATAGGAAAAAATGCAACACAGAAGGAAACTTGATATGAATTCAACCAAAGACAATATAATCACTCTTCCTCCTGTTGTTACTCACTCCCCCAATATGCAATATGAAGAGATGGAATGAGGGCACACAGGTATCAGGAATAACAATCAACAATTGCAGTTTCAATCCCGATTCCCCCAGCAAGCTTAGAGAGAACAGTAATGATTTTAAAACAGGTCAATTGCTTTCAAATGGGGTTTGAATTGAATGGGAAAATGCTCAAAATGATTTAAATTCGCTAAATGGGATTCATAACTAGTGAGAGCTGTTTTGAATTGATTCAGATCAACACTAGCAATGATTGTAGAATGATTAGCAGATGCAAACGAAATTCAGAAGTTGCAAACAAGAAATAGCTATTTTTCCATGGAGTGAAATTGCGCCAAATGCAAATTCGCGGCAACTTTTCTGCGTGCGAGAAACGGGATTATGGATTACGTTTGTTTCTAGAACGTACGGTTCAAAAGTTACAGAGGTTTTAGTGAAGGTAGATTTTTCTCAAAAAGGTCAAGATTTCAAATTGAAAGATGCGCTGTTGAAGATTTAGAACAAAGATTTCCTAACACTAGGGAGTCTATGGAGCCGCAAACAACACGGACAGCACAGCCACCTATCCAGAGGCGCCTCCGGATGGTTTCTACCTACCTGAGACGATTGCCTTGCTACAGAAATTATATATTAGCGCCAAGATGCTTATCACTACAATTATCACAGGATTATGTGGAGGAGAGAAAGATTTAGGATAGACAAAAGAGATTCAATAATGCAGTTATGGATATATTGGAACGAGTTGGATGGGATTACTTAATACTAAGAGATGACTATGTACAGTTCTATGTTAAATATCACAACTATGGCTTTGGAATGGAATGGGCCCATCAAAGATCTGGTCAAATGTTTGGCTTGGACTTCACTCGCCACCGGACAGGATTCAGGGAACCTGGACTCTGCTCTCAGCAAGGCACTCTGGTCTGCATAGCCTCTTAGACTGGATCTGATGGGTCGGTTCTGGGTACAGCTCTGCTCTATGGGTCTGGATCTTGGTTCCAGTAGCCAACACAGCTCAGCCAAGCTGTTGAATGTTTTAGGCACCGTGGAAGTTTAGGGGTTAAAATCAGGTTGCTAGATTTTAAAGGCCTGCTGAAAAGGGTTCAGCTTTTTGGGTTAGGCCTCTGCTTCAGGGTTCTGGAGTCTGGTTCTAGAGATGGGTTCTAGATGTGGGTTCTTCCTGCGGAGCGCTTTGCCGTTGGATCAGTGATGAGTGAAAGTGTGTGTCTGTGGGTCCTCAACAGTCCCTATTTATCAATTTTCCAAAGTGGGAGGGGAGGCTGATTGTCTATGCCCAACCCTCTAAGGATCTGATAGGTCAGAGAATTCCCTGTCCCCTGATTTGAGAAAGGAACAGTGTGTCATGATGTTTCAGAGTGATGCTGCCATTTACAATCTAGGGATGAACCTCCCCTTTGCTTTAAACCAGAAAATCTATTTTTCCCAAAAAGCATATTTCCAATATGCACAACTTGTTAATAATACATATACACATCACAGATTGCCTAAGGTACGTTTCTGTCCAAATCTTATCTTCCTACGAGTTTTGGTTCATAAATGACAATTTTTTGCGCTTTTGGTTCGTTAGACATTTTCGGATCTGTACAATTCTTTATACATACATGCACATACCCTCTGGGCATGTTCCTGTAATTTTTCATGTTCCTAGCATTATCACAATAGCTACAATATTTAAAATTTCGTGGTTCAGTCACTGAATGTCGCACAGATTGCAGATTAGTTTTAAACTGTGAGTGAATTTTTAATAATCTCTAAATTTCATATTTTTGTCTGTTCGGCACAATATTTTATAAGTCTTTTCCCAAAACATACAGTTACTTCAGTTTCCAATCCACATTTCCAGTCTGGCCCGCCTCCAAGCTTGGCTGAGTCAGAGAGTCACATGGCTTCTTCCTGCCAGGGCAGTTGATGTCAGTCACATCCGAATTAGCATTTCATTCATCTCAAAGGAGTCCTTTGTCTACACTCAGAGCAAAATGCCGGAGTGCCCCTCCTAGTTCCTTTCACACCAGCCTGCCAGTTTCTTAGCAGAGAGCAGGGGGAAGGTTCCTTTGTTGGGTAAAAGGGTGTGGAATGTCTTTGAAGCTCAGTGTGGGAAACTTTAACTTTTAAACACAATGTCTGAAATTGTCTTGGCCTAAAATATAAATTACCTTTTTAACAAATACATCAACCGATTTCTTAATTCAAGCCCTTTTAAAATATAATTTTGAATTGTCTTCACCTCTTAGGCTTCTGATAGCAAGTCTTTCTTTGGCATACTTTGAGTTCAATGTCCAACTTTACACATGACAGGTTTTAGAAATCGCCAACTTCTGACAGAGGTGAGTAACGGTATTGCACCCATTTTTGACATATTTCTTTCCAGCAAGCAATCTTCAATGTGGATTTTCTTCTGATAAGTGTACTTCTGTGGACATTGTATTTATGTGGATTCTTGAAGTAGAATGATGTTTAACACCACACTAGTGAGGTTGGGTCTTTTGGGTGGTTTGTGAGCCATGATTTTCGCAAATTTGACAACCAAGAAAAACGGGTTTTCACACAGCTCTGTGTTTCTTTTGCAATCAGCCTTGCTTTGTAGGCAGCCAAATGATGGGTTTTGGCAGTGGTCTCCTGTGTTAACACTGAGATAGGCAAAAGTGGATGGCGGGCCTATTTTTCTGACTTTTACCTCACACTTTTGGGTGATTTTTAGCAAGCAGCATGCTTTCCAACGGCCATTCTGATGTTCCTGATGCAAGCAATGCACAGTAATGTTGCAGGGCCTGGACTAGTGGGTTGAAACATCCCACACAGGTTTGCCTGTGTCCATTATTTTCGTGATTTGATTCTTTAAATCTAGGAGGGCAGTTTCGGCCTATGGCCTTTGCGAAATCCCGATTGTCTTCTGCCTAGAATAGCATGGGTTTCCAAGTAGTGCTGGATTTGGTTATGGGCGGTTTTATCTAGGATTTTGAGGAGGAAGGGGATGGTGGTGATGGGGCAATAGTTATTGGGGGAGGTGGCATCTAGAGAGGGTTTTTTTTTCAGAGCGTGCACACCCAGGCTTCTTTTAGGCATTGTGGTGCGGTTCTGAAGGAGAAAGAGGCATTGATGAAGGCTGTGATGATAGGGGTGAGTGCTTCTGTGCACTCTTTGATGATGGAGGGTGGGCTTATATCCCCTTTGCATGTGGAAGGTTTGGTATTTTTGAGTAGGTCGGAGACTTCTAGCTCTGTGACTTCTCTAAAAGCAAAGAGGGGTATTTGCGAGAGAGGGTTGTGAGGGGGGGATCGAGGGGGGCATGGGGAGGGTGTTGAGGGCTTTACGTTGGGATGCTATTTTATCTTGGAGCGTTTTAACTTTGTTAAGGAGAGCTGTCTGGATGCTTGTGCACCATGCTTCATCCTTGATGATTTTGGCAGGGCTGGACTTGGGAGTGGTGAGTTCTTTGAATATAAAGAATATTTCGCTACATTTGGAGCTGCCTTTGGTAATTCTCTGATTATAGGATTCGGATTTGGCTTGGAATATGGCATTTTTGTAGGTCCGAGAGATTTCTTTGTACTAGTTTAGAGAAGATTAGTTGGGTGTTAATTGCCAGCTGGATAGGGCTTTTTGTTTCTTGGTGCGCAAGGCAGATAGTTCTTCTGAAAACCAGGAGTTGGAATGCATAGATTATTTTTTCTTTTTTATCTTCCAATGGGGCAATTGACTCAATGGCTTGGGCAAGGGCATTGTTATAAATGTTGGCGAGAAATGTTGCCCCTAACCAGTCCGACTCCACAGGATAGCTCGGTAAGGATTTTGATTATAATTTCAATCCTTCATGCCGAATAACAGCAATCACTCACAAGTGAACTAAGATGCACACCCCCTCTTTTTTCCCTCAGGTCCAATCCAGTTATCAAGCTGGTTTTCGTTACTATTTAACATTGGCAGCTGTCACATACCAACCCTACACCCCTGCCACTCATAAGTGAGTAAGTGTCCATTCCTAGGTTTTACTGGCACAGCCAAAGTCGATAACATCTCTGTTTGCCTTTTACCCTTTCTGACATCATTATCAATATTCACATTTTGGACTTTCCTTAAAAAAGGTTTCAAAGAATGACTGCATATTTAGGTATGGAACGGTTTTGGTAAGCCACCAACTAATAAGAATTCGCATTTAAATGTAACTCTTACTAAAGGTGTTGAAATGATGTGGTCATCACTGGATTTAAGCATTAATAATGTGTCTAATGCACACTCATTTGAGCATTTATCTTAACCTAAATTTAGACGGTGAATCACAGCTGCACTAATACCTGCCTAACTTCACAGTTAAATTCCCAAGACAGTGTCTTAGACTAACATGAAAACCTTCTAATGAGTAGCAAGCTAACCAATGCATTTGTTATCAGAGACAAGATGACAGTTCAATACAATGGAATAACATCATTGTCATTACTTGTACATCTTTAACCTTGCATTTGACCTTGTTATTTATCTGTTTTTCTCTGTGTCTCTTATTGCATGTTTGTCATATTAATTGTTGCAATTGTTTTTTATGGAGTTATGTGATGGATGTTTGTGGTTTGGATAATCTACATACCAGTTACAGCATTGAGGAATGTATACCGCCCTTTTGTAGACAGTCATTTTTATAACTGCATTTTTTACGAGTATAGAATTATGAAAAAGCTCATCGAAATTTTGGGGGGCAGATAAGGGGTTGGGGGTTGGAAATAGTTAAAAATAGGTGGGCGAGGGGGAGTTGTGGGGGAAAGCCCCCACCCCAAAAAAACATTTAAATTGTTCTTTTAGTAATTATATACTCATTAGAAAGGCAGTCGTAAAACTGCCTGGCAATGAAAGAAAAGAGAACCCTGAGGAAGAGCCTATGCTCGAAACAGGTGTCGGCTGAACACATATGCATTTTGAATCTAAAAAGGCAGAATACATGCCACCTTTGAAATTATAGTGGATTTACTTTGTCCCACTACAGTCTTATTCATCTAAAAACGTGCATTCACGACAAACATTGTTTCTCTTCATGGAATAATAGTTGTGTTAATTCTCCAGTTATGTTTGGAGACATGTTAAATGTTAAATGTTAAAGGTATTTGCATTGCGGACCGTCACTAATGGAATTGGTCCCCAGACGTTCAGGCGAATCTGCAAACGAGAAGGTCGGGTGGGTTAGTAATATGAAGAGGGAGTAGGATAGTGAGAGAAGTGGTGTCCTGTTGGCAACTTCAGTTCGGTGTACAACGTGCGCTGAGCTTTGGTGCGAGTACCCGATCGATGTCAGTCCTCGTGTGCTGTTGGTGCGGGTTATGTGTTAGTTTGTTGTTGCGGTGTGGTAAAGTGCGTGCGGCTTGCTGTGCGAGAGGTGGTTGTGTGAGGTTTTGTGTCAGCTGAGTATGCAGAGATTTTGAGCTTTTTGGTTAGTGGGTCGTATGTCTTGCAGCTAGCCTTCGCAGTATGGACAAATGCCTAAATTAGAGAAACCCGTATGGTGGGTGGAGGCCCAGGTCTCACAATACACTGCACTCCACCATACAATAGACAAAGATGTTGGCAACACGTAGACCTGTGCGACCCTCAAGTGGTGGAGAGGCCAAGGTTTCACAATGCATTACGCTTCACTACACAAACATGTTAAATTAAATGCTTTGTACGATTTGTTTTCCTTGAATCAGTATCACTCGTACTTTGTGCACTTTTTAATCCACACTTATGCTGTAATTTGTACCTTGGTTTTGAACAATTTACTATTATTTCTGTATTAGGAACCATTGGAACATGACCTTTGATTTTTTGATTTGCTGATTTTTTTGAGTGAAGGGCTTAGTGAGACTTGTGCAACCTGAAAATGGGACCAACCTTAACTGGGTGAGATCCTTTTTTAAAAGATTGATCATGCATGGCAAAATCAGTTCCACGCTTCACCTCAACCACTCACATGAAGGTACCCCATGGTTCTGCACTAGGACTATGGCTCTTAAATGTAAAATGCATCCTCTGGATGATGAGATCTCTAATTGGATGCCATTCTTCCATATGTATGTGTACAATGTCCAAATACTATCTCTGATACATAGTATCAAAACAGAAACAACAAATGCCTCCTTTCCATTCACACGTGTCTCAGCCCTAATGTCCTTTTACTAAATGTTGACATAACTGATGTAATCCTCTTGGTAACCTAGATTCAGAACATTACCCTTTATTTGGCCTTGAGAACTAGGTTTAGTAGCCATTCTCTTTTATATATTCAGTAACTTCACCCCTTAATAAACTCAGGCATTCGCAATGCTGAAGTTAAACTATAACTGTAATACACGTCATGTACTTAAAACACAACATTGAACAGATTCAGGCCTAGTACAAGATTACTGCAGAGACGTCTTTATAAGTGAAACAAAGGACTTGATCCCCCAACTGGAAATGAAACCGGCAGCATGGCTCATTCCAGCCCTCAAATCATGGTCTCTACCTCTACTACCCTGGTGGACATGACATGGCAACCCAGGAGGCAAACGACCCCTCAGAAAGTTATCTGCCTAACACAGAAAGCCTGCTGAAAAATAATCTCGAAATACCTTTCAAATGCTACGCTCCTATCAGACAAGCTTGCTCCAGCCCTCAAATCATGGTCTCTACCTCTACTACCCTGGTGGACATGACATGGCAACCCAGGAGGCAAACGACCCCTCAGAAAGTTATCTGCCTAACACAGAAAGCCTGCTGAAAAATAATCTCTAAATACCTTTCAAATGCTACGCTCCTATCAGACAAGCTTGCTCCAGCCCTCAAATCATGGTCTCTACCTCTACTACCCTGGTGGACATGACATGGCAACCCATGAGACAACCGACCCCTCAGAAAGTTATCTGCCTAACACAGAAAGCCTGCTGAAAAATAATCTCTAAATACCTTTCAAATGCTACGCTCCTATCAGACAAGCTTGCTCCAGCCCTCAAATCATGGTCTCTACCTCTACTACCCTGGTGGACATGACATGGCAACCCAGGAGGCAAACGACCCCTCAGAAAGTTATCTGCCTAACACAGAAAGCCTGCTGAAAAATAATCTCTAAATACCTTTCAAATGCTACGCTCCTATCAGACAAGCTTGCTCCAGCCCTCAAATCATGGTCTCTACCTCTACTACCCTGGTGGACATGACATGGCAACCCAGGAGGCAAACGACCCCTCAGAAAGTTATCTGCCTAACACAGAAAGCCTGCTGAAAAATAATCTCTAAATACCCTATTAAGAATTTCAAATGCTACGCTCCTATCAGACAACGCAGATCTTCATCTTTGACGCATCATTGCCTCAAAAGAACCACGAGAACTACAACAGGTTCAAAACTACTATCAACACAAATCACTGGGCTTTGAAATATCCCTCGGATCGACGTGAATTCTATACAAAGAGCATGCCAACTTCAAGAGATACCACAAAGGAAACGGCCTTAAAATAGCCAGGAAGTTCATCTTAGAACCAAACTCCAAGCAAACCTGTCCAGAGAATGGTGACTCCCAACCAGAAAACTCAAAAAACACCTAGCGCTTCAAAGCACCATCTATCGTGCAAGTGAGCATTTTCTGGAGACGCTTCTCTACCTGTAAAGTCTGTAGCCAATGTACTCAATCGCCCATTCCTGACCTCACCGTTCCTTTGTTTTTCTTCCCCTTTTGACCCTTCAACTCTCCCTTCTCTGTCCTTCCACCTTCTATCAACGTTGGTATCCTAAAGTGAGTTATTTTGCATGTATGTTGCTATATTAATCACCCAAAAATGTAAATGGTCTTAAGGAAATACTATCTTTGGATTAGGTTAATTAGTGCAGCAGACAAACCATGTTAAATAACATCAGTTATGTTCTGAGTTCATCATGGCTACGTGTGGCATTACGGGAAACTTGGCCGTGATGTTTGGTGGATTCACAGGCATCCATGTTGCAGTGCCATGACAGCATCATTGAATCGACAGCCAGTGTGATGCATTTAGTGGGATGGGGCAACCCTATGATCATGCCACAAACAAGATTTAAAAAACATTGCACATGTTCAGCTGTTGCTGGCCGGCTCTTCGATGATGTCATCAGATCACTATGATTGTCCTTCAAAAAATGATTACAAAACTTTTAAACGTGGACAAGACCCAACATTTGTAAATTTGAACAGAAGTAATATCTGCAACTGGCACAAATATGGGTTCAAATTCAGCCCCAATTTATGCAAACGTGTGCCTTTGGTCTCCCAGTGTTTTAATCTTAGTAGATTGAGTTGAGGTAAGTTACTTCATTTCAATAACTTCACATTACTGTGTGGGGAAGTAATTGTGTACATGTATTTAAGGGTAATGGCGTACCTTTGGGGTTGTGGTGGGGGGTATGAAGGGTGATCGAGGGTATGGGGTGAAACTCCCCATAAAAAAATATCTAACATAAAATTCAATGTAATTGAAAAAATGTAAACAACTGCAAAGTAATTGTATTTGTTGTAATAACATAGAACCATGCCTTTATGAGTAGGACCACACATGTAATAATAAACACTATAGACTAAACATTAAACAGTGGTTCAGGTGCATTGATGATGTAGTTATTATATGAACGGTTCTGAGATCTACCTTCTGTCTTTCGATGCATTTTTAATCAACTGAGCATATCTATTAGATTTGCATTGATTTGTAGCAAATACTATATTTCCCACCTTGATGCCACTGTAAAAAATACTAAAAGCAGTGGCTTGATGGATTGCTTTCTGGGGGACAGTGTAATATTTATTAAGAATCAACACAGGGCACTGCTATAAAGATCCCACACTAGCCAAATTGTTTTTCTAAATTGGATTCTCTTCTGATTTTGACTTCTTTGCTGAGTGATGAGTATTGAGATGAAACACAGTGTCATCGATCCGATGTAATAACTTACCATGGTTTATAAATCCAAGCTGAGTGAGAGGGTCAATCGCAAGATAGGCCGGGCCATTGATTTTATGTTCGCTTTAGAGGAAAGTGTTTCGGAAAAATCTCCTTCTGTGCCAATTGTCTGCTGAGACCATGCAGCTATTTAGTACAAGAGGGCACTTGTATACCTCCCATACTCTTCCCTAGCCACCATAGCCCTCTGTAAACCCACAGACACTACTGCCTGTCCTCCCAGAAAATATATGAGAATGAGGATACATAGCTAGTCACCATGAACAAGTTCACCTCTTGGCTGGTTTGTGATCACAATGCCTGTATTGAAACATCAATGAGAACATTGCACCACCATGTGCAAGGCAAAATAAGCAGGGCATCCAAATAGGGTAAGCAAACTATGCAGAGAAGAAGGAGTAAAGGTGCTCTGCGATGTTCAGAATCCTCAATAACCACATTATAGACCCAAGGGTAACTTGACCTATCAGGGCATCCTCTCAAAACAGAAACATTAAAAAAAACTAGAGTGAGTTTGAAGATGCAATCTACAATGGGGAAATTAAATCCCTTAAGTGTATTAACATACAGAGTAACAAGTTTTTTTAAAGTATGTTGTTGTTGTTGTAGGTAGCACACTGCTGCAAGAAACACATTATCACGAAACAAAACACTTTCCAGAAGAAATTGTGTTGGGTAGCAGTAGAGGAATATATCATGAAAATAATAATAATAAAAGAGAAAAATAAGGGGTCTGGAAACCCTGGCTGTTTAAGTGGGACACAAAATCATCAAATAATTGAGAAGAGTTGGCATTTGATCTGCTTTTGTACAAGTGGGCTTATAACCACAAAATAATAAAAAAAATCGCAGGTGTTGAGAGTCGCTTTCCCCTGATGAATTTCCCTTTAAATGGTTTTTCATATGGTTGCATGGAATGAAACATGTAGGGTGAGGTAGGTGTGAAGTATGGATGTGCAGAATACAGTTTCCGGACATGCACTGTGTACATGAGTTGATCTAGTTTCAGGTATGAAGTAAATGAAAAACTGTCTATGAAATGGTAAGAGCTGATACAGAAAACCCGTGCTTCATAATCAATTGCAGCAAGTGATATGTTTGATTTTTGTGGAATGAAATTGTTTTTGATTGCTCCATATTCTGCTCAAGTGTTTTGTAAAATTAAGTGAAGTCCACTCTGGAATTATGTATGCAAAAAAGATTTGAGTTTAGCAGCGTTGCGCCACTTTGGCAACATAGACATAGGGATTTTTTTTTTGTTTTTTGTTTTTTGTTATTTTTTTGGGGATATTCAGAACCATGTGCAGCCAATAAGAGTGAATTGCAGATGGCTCTGCAGGCCCAGAGAGGGGGACACGATAGTGGCTAGCAGTTCCCCCTAGGGAGTAGGGTGGTATCATTGACTTTTTTAGCATATGAGCTCCCTCCAGCCAGTTCCAAATTGGGTGACATTTCTCGAGGAGAAGAGCAGAGCAAAGGACTGGTAGAGACGGAGCTCCATCCAGCAGGGAGGAGGGACCAAGTGTGGAAAGACAAACCCTTCCAACTCCTTCTGACATACTTGAAATGGGCGCCTAAATGTCTAAGTATGCAAAAATTAATTACATGAAATATGTCACTGTACTTCACATTAAACACTTGAAAGTAGAATAGGCCCGTTCAGGTAAGTCCCTCATGCCACAGCGCCACCCAGTGGCCATCACTGGGAGTTCACCTCCAGTTCAGAGCCACATGAGCAAGGCATTGTGAGTATGCACATTATGAGCCTCATTATAAGTCAGGCAGTAAGGGGTTAACAGCGCCGGTAAAGGTGCTGGCGCCGTCAACCCCGTACCGCCTGATTACGAGGTCCCCACATCTGGTTTTACCATACGTGCAGAGCAGGTCCCACGAGGGGAAGAGGAAGCAAACATAATCGGCCCGTTGTTTGCTCCCTCTCCCATTCCCATTGGGGGCTGAAATGGGAATGGGGAAGGTCCGGGCCCGGGTTCCTGAATGGAGGAATTGCCGGGCCCTCCGAACTCGGCTACCGCCAAAGTCGTAATGACGGCCTATGTATTTATTTCTTTATTTATGCAGGGAAGCGCAATGCTCTTTTGATTGCAAAAGAATGTACAACAGATAAGATATGAGATTTGACAGGAAGCAGCGAGCTTCTTACAATGGTGCGAGTTTGAGTGACATTCTGTCCAGCTTGTGGAGTGGAGTAAATGGAAGAGTCACCAGGGACAAATCATGGCTGGACTTAGATTAATCAACTGCAGTCATATGTGCACAAAGGGCATGCAGGTGGTACAGCCGGCTATGTTAGGGGTGTGACCATGATGGAAGAAGTATTAGAGTGGAGGCGGAGAAAGGGAGAGCTGGGCGTAGGCTGGAGACGAGGGAAAACTGTTACCTCAAAGGCATGTGAGAGGTAGGTTAAGAGGATAACTCAGAGGAGAGGAGGTAGACTTTCAATTTCGCTTTGAATACATTGGTGCAGCTGAAGAGCAATCCTTTTGGTGCAGAAAATGTTCTTTGGGCATCATTACGACCCTGGCGGTAGCCATGCCGGTGAAAATGGCACGGCTGCCGATGGAGTCGTGTTTCTTTCCCGCGCCTGGCAATGGGGAATCACCGGGGCATTACAGCCCCGGCGATCCCTGAAGCCAGGCGTCAGAAAAAGTCACTAGGGCTCCATGTGAATGGGGAAGACGGTAGCACCCGGCACCATTTATGTGCCGGCGCTGCCGTCACAGTCTGCGGGCAGGTGCCATTCTGCCCGCCAGGTCAGACCAGGTGGGCGGAGGGCACCTGGCCAGCAAACCTGTACTCTGCTGTTCCGTTAACAACGGTGCCGGCCAGCACCGTTGTTACCGGACCGGCAGGGTTGTAATGAGGCCATTTGTCTTATAGGGCAGTGTTATTTTATACACAGCTTTTTCAACCCAAGCCAGGCAGCTCTGAAGGATGCTGACAACTGCCTCATCCTTGTTTCATCCTTATGGTTAGCAAACACCTTAGCTCCTGATTGCTAACCATAAACCTTTCCAATGTAAATTGTAATTTGGTTTGATGAGTAAAGACGTTTACGCGTCCTTTAGCTGCGTGTAAGCAGCACTAATAAGATGATTTTCAAAACGAGTTTAATACAAAATTACTTTTCTGCATATTGGCTTAATTTAGCAGGAGTTTTGTTGAACTTTTGTGTACACTGTGCGAATGTGTGATGGATAGCGCTTGATGTCTCCCGTTCAGCTTTATACATCTGATAATGAAACTCCAGGCAAACAGAGCGCCGACTGTCACCTGTCGCACAAATTCCTCAAAGGGCCTTGATTTACAGTGATGAGCAGAGCAATTTGCGGGCCGCTTTCTGTGCAAGCGCTGATGAGGTTTTTTTTCTTCTTTTTTTCTCACCAGCAAGAAATAGATTGGATTGTAAAGGCGAAGCGGAGTGAGGCCGCCTGCAGACTCGCAATACTAATCAGGTTTGAAAATGCTGGCTCCTTCAATCAGGCTGATGCCACCAATCCCTCACTTTCCAGGGGACGTCACCGCCTCTGCATCTTGAGGCCCCAATGCAATGTACCATAGACCGCGCAGAGGCAGATGAAGTGGGTCCGTGAGAAGCGTGGGTTGTCCCACTGTCCCCGGTTGCCCGGCATAAAGAACTTAAAAAGACGTGCATGCTCGTTACTGTGTTGGAAATGGGTGCTACTAAAAATACAAGTCTTATTCAAGGGATATCCGTGATTTTACCGAATCCGCTTCACCGAAAGGAGAAATCTTTGAATTGGTTTTTCTTTAAATTTATTTTTATTATGCGGGGGGAGACCCCCTGCACCTCCCCACTTCCCCCTACCTCATCCTATCTCCTTACCACTTCCCATCTATGTTTTAAAATGTACCTACTTACCTAGCCAATTCGAAGAAAAAAAGAATCCAAGAGTAGGTGAAATTGGATTCAGTGAAATCTACGGATATCTCATTCAAGTATACAAAGTGTGAGCTTAGAAGAAAGGTCTGATTACCCATCAGACCATGGGATCTGGTCATGGCACACGGGACTCCCACACGCAAGACAACGCTCACAGACGCCAGTTCCTCCAGGTTCTGGACCTATCCTATCATCCTATCCCCACAAACACACCAATCCCTCTTCTCTTGCAGAGCCGCGTCAGTGCCTGGAGACTGCCCCTGGGTGGTAGCGGTGCACGGTATAAGTCAATTTAACATAACATAGCGGGGAATGGCCCGCGTGGGCCGCATAGCAGGAAAGCAATTGGTCTGTATCATATGCATTGAATATAAAGTGGTCTTGTATAGTGCCTTTCTGCTGTGTTTATGGCCACACGGCACCTTGCTCTGCCCAAAGGTGACCCAATAACTATAAGTCTTCATCCCACCATAGTGCATGCCATGAAGAATTACACTGTCCCTTGAAAGGCATTCGCCGAACAGAGAATTGCTGACGCTGTGCCTTTAAATGTACTGTAAATCAGAGAATGATGGCTTCTAAGCCTCAGAAGCCTATGGTTGCATTCCAGTGAAGAGACACAGTTGCCCCTACAAAAATCCCGAGGAAAGTATTGGCACTTTACAGCCCTGAAGTAAACTGTGTGTACTGCCCCTTCACTAGAAATGCAGTATATTTGTATCAGTGTACCTCTAAAGGTGTTACAGTCTTGTAAATAATAGTATTAGTAGTGTCCCTTTAAAATGATTGCAGTCCTGCAGATAATGTTGCTACTCTCTCTTTGTGGGTATTGCAGCCCGCCATAGACGTACTTGTATCGTAAATGTAAAAGTACTACTGCCCTGCGTTACTGGCGAGTTACTTTGCGGTATTGAAATACGGCTGGTACTGTTCATTTGAAATGTTTGAAATAAGGCAGAGAAGACCTGTTACTGATGCTTAAGTCTTCATTTTCACACATTTCAGGCAAGAGTTGGCACTGCCCCTTTCAATTACAATTCATGCCAAGCCACTTTCCTTTACCATTATAATTTAGATCATGGTTTCCAAGAGAAGCATGCATGAACTCCACCTCTGTCACATTTTTGAACTTTACCGTGTCTTTTCCCAGATCTCAAGAGCTGGCCCTGCCAGTAAATTTAGTGACATCCTAGACTTCGCTATAAACCACAAAAAAATACACTTTCTTATAGTGCGTCTGTGGCATCCAGCATTATAGAATGTTTGCCTTTGGGAGCACTTAGCGCTCACAGGTGGTGGGCTGAATTTCAGGTAGATGTGTTTCCAAGGTCCAATTGGAATGTCAAGTGGATTGGATGGGGTAGCACCAGAACACTCCGAAATCGACCAAAATAGGAAGTGTTGTTCAGGGAAAGACATTTAAGGATGTGTTCACAGGTAATCCAAGACACTATCACTGCAAAGATATGTTGTATTACTAGGGGACACATTTCAATGCCTTAAAGTAAATGCTAAGGGTCTTGTCTGGATGTCCGAAATCATAAACCTCCAATGGCCTGTATGTCCAAACCTCAGTCTGTCCCTTATACCCAAATCTCAAACAACAAACGTAACAGAAAAGGGGGTAAGAATGGACGAAAGGTATGAATCCCTTCCCCTGGACATCTTGGAGGGCGTTGGTTTTCCTCAAGCCTGCGTAAATTACTCCCGCCAGCAGGCCAAGACTTTTCTCTCTGGAGATACTCAATGTCCCAGAATACACAGCCCACTTTTCCAACCAACAAAGGAGGAGTCCTAATCCTTTCAGCAGGACTGCATGACTCACAAAAGAAAGTTCCCAATAAAGGGGCAGAATTACTTCCTTCCCCTGGTCTTTCTGGGGGTCTACAGGACACAACGCGAAGTCCTCAGCGGCAGGGGGGATGTCTCCCTTCCCCAGGCTTTTCCTAGGCTCTAAAAAAGGTACAACACAATGTTATCACTGCCGGGGGGAATGTCTGCCTTCCCCTGGCCTTTCCCAGGCTTTCAAAAGATGCACCACAATATTCCCACTGCCAGGGGGAATGTCTTTCTTCCCCTGGTCTTCCTCAGGCTTTCAAGAGGGGCAACACAATGTTCTCACAAAATACAACACCAGGGGGAATGTTTCCCTTCCTCTGGCTTCAGACAGTACTCCCCAAGTGCCAATGGAATGCCTCCCTTCTCTTGGCAGCACACAATGTTCACAAACATAAACACAAGGGGAATGTCTCCTTTCCTCTGTTATCTTTTACTTCGAAAAGCAGTCTCCTTGTTTCCCCAAACCGTTGGGTACTGTGACTTTGTAGAGGAATATTGATCCTTGACATTTTATGGGTGCGAGTCCCAGACTCGCAGTCCTGATAGACCTGGTTCACTATCTTGTCATCTACTATCCCTCTTTGACAGGCTTTATATGCAAGCCTCCTCTTTGGCTCACAAAACATAGGCCTGGTACACTCTCCTGCCAGACACTACTGCTGTGACTATGAAGATGCACATATGAGGATCTTCTCCTCTTCTTCATTTGTGTTTCTGACCCATGTTCTTTTATTCTACTTCTTTCCTCACAGCCAACATGGTTTCCTTTTTTCCCAGGTACTGCGATTATGAAGAGTCATGAGGATGTTATCCTCATATTGGTGCGGGTCCCAGACTCCCACTTCTGCCTTCCAATTCTCCCTATATCGGCTTGGTTCACTCTCCTGCCAAACACATGTCCATTTTGCAGTCTCACCCACGGCTCTAGCGTCCCAGACCCTCTTATCCCAATCTTTCTCGTACCACGGTCTTCCTGGACCTCCAGCACCTCCCTGATTACCCATGTACCTGTTTGTGTGGTCTACATGGGTATCAGCCCCTCGTGGGTAGCTGGGCTGGGTCACAAGAGTCCAGTGGCATTCTGGAGTCTCCTTCTGTCTGTGGTGGCTCTACAGTCGTCTTCTGCATCCAGACAGAACATTCTCTTTACTACATGCTTCCCAGGGCTTGTGGATGTTCAGTGTGACAGTCCGCCTGCTGGCCGTTTGGTCCTTATGTCCTGGACCAGTCTCTGACTCTCTTCTCCGTTCATGGTGTCCCGGACTGCTTTCACATTTTCTCCTGATCCGTGAATACTCTCACAGCTCCCCCAGTGTAACAGACCTTCTTCAGTTTTGTATTGGGTTGGGCCAATAGAAAGATGATAACAACTAGACTGCTCAATGTTGTTTGTCTAGGAGATCTTTATGTCTCTGCATCTCTTCTTCGTGACAGTACCACTCTTGCTGTTTCTTTGTGGGTCACATGAGTAATTCATCCTTTCAGTATTGGGTGAGGAGTCTCTTTCTGGGTGGTTTTCTTTCCTCCTCATCCCAGTACTGGCTAACTCTAGGAAGAGGTCTTTATTTAGAGAGCCTACACTCTTCACCCTCCCAGTACTTTCTAGTATGACAGTCTGACAATAGCACATGTGTGTGTCAGTAGAGCGTTGAAGGTTACGGGTGTAAGAATGAGGGCTAGGGGTAGGTGAGTGTTGGGGATACCGCATTCTCTTTGTGTCATCACTAATTTCATAGGGGGTCTCCCTCCCCATGAGATCCACCCACTGAGAACCACCCCCGGGGGGACTGTTGGGTAGCGGCCTCAGCTCCCTGACCTCACGGAAAGGGGCTCCCCCTAGGGGAGAAGTGACAACATCCGAAGATTTGTCACAAAGCCTACCCTTCCTATCTGCCACCAACAACGTCTCAGTGTTCACGGCTACCACATCCTTTCAACTGGATCATACTCATTTCCTGTATATTGTCAGCTCATAATTTCTGATGAGGTGTCGTCTGGTGATTCAGAATCCTGCTACCCATCTTCTCACTGGTCCCCATTGACATGACCACACAACTCCTTAGTTTCAATCTTTTCATGCATTGCCGATGCCCAATCATCTTTCTTTGAAAGCCATCTGTGTTGCACATAGTGCTTTTTTCTTTCAACAAAACAATTTATTAGGCATTTTGAGAGAATATACATCAACATCACATTAGAGCATTATTGGCAATAAGTTTCACAGATGGGCAGAAGAACCATAGCGCTTTGAGGGTCTAATCTTCAGGTCTTGTTCCTTTCCTGCTGCTGTGGAGGTCTCCGGAGCAATGTGTTGCTTCCTCCATTACTAAACCCTAGTTGAGCCAGTGGGTCATGGGCGGGCGGGAGGGGCTTCACATAGAGCCTTTTATGATGCAACCTCCAATTTATTTGTAAATAAATTGTTCAATTGCTTTCCACCTGGATCTCTTAGATTCAACAGATCTCTGCTATTAGAGGTTCCCATGAACCGGATGAAAACGAAAGGTGGTGTGGCCTAGTCTGTACTGGACACCAGACTTTGGAAATCACAACATCTGGATTGTATCTTCTTGTATCTTCTTATATATAAATATTAAGACTCTCGCTCTTGGAGACAAGACTTGGATACCACTGCTCTAGTTGACATATTCTTTCTTGAAGACATTTCTGGATTGTAAAATGGGCAAGGCCATGAGTCTGGTTCATTCAGCTCTAACACAAGGAAAATTATTGTTGGTTTAGTCTTTCTGAAGAAGGCCTTGAAAATGGCGCTGTGAACCTTGAACAAAGCTTTGAGAGGAAGCCAACGCAGGTCACAGAATCAGAGGTATACTGACCCGGGATTGCAAATTCACTGTCAAATGAGCAATGGAGGAGTCTCATCAGATAACGAGCATAGCATAACTTGTCCTTGACGATATGCAAGAGGATGTGGCGAGCCCAAGGGTCTGTAACTTGCTGCTTGCCTGATGTTTAGGACTACGACTCCCATGTTCCCTCAGCATTGACTATACTGGCTAAGGCTGATGGGAGTTGCAGGCCAAAGCATCCGGAGAGCCACAGCCTGCAGATCCATGTTCTCGGACATCGCTCATCACTTTGAAAGTGGGAGAAAGGGTTTGATATTACGGAGGAAAGTGATTCCGCATCAGGTAGTTTCAGATTTCTCATGAGGCTTTGCATGGGAGTTTGGTTAGAATGTGACGCTCAAAGAGCAGTAGGTGGGACCTCCTTGAGGTATGGCAGGACAGTTCATCTCACACCTCTTGTCTGTGTCATTTAGGGTATGCAGAGAGGAGGCGTGGTTGATTTCACATTGTTCTCAATACTCATTAATGATTCAGCAAAAACATGTCAATCTTTCTCTGCTGATGCACACCCTGTAAAGAAAGTACTTTCACCCTTGTTCTGCTCTGATTATGGGACGCACACATTGCTACAACTCCCAGCGGGGCTACTGAACCCATTTAATGTATTTTAGGAATAGAATGCTTCAGAGAATTTGGCACTGCGAAAATCAACTTTGTGAAATGAGGATTGTTCCTCTAAATGGTAAAGAGACCCCAAGATGCCATGGGTTAAGAGTTTAGAACACGTTTTGTATGTAAACATTGTAAGCCATATGATGCATCACTGGAGATGGTAAAACCCCCCAAACTTTACCTGTTCCTCTTGGAGGCTATTCAAGTGTCATTTGACCCGCGTCTAAGACTTAATCCCTTTAGTAATCTTCAAGCTCACCCCAACCCCACTACACTTTTATGGGTTTATAAGGTCACCCTACCAGCCAAGGCTGCCACCCCATAATACCAAACTTCCCTGGATGGACCGCTTTCAGTTAACCAGTGGTCTCCAAACCTTTTTATGCTGAAGCACCCTTGATTAAAAATATTGTATGCTAGCCCCCCCAAATGCTATATCTGCTTACATTTTCTATTAAAAGCAGTCAGTGTCCACCCTTTTGGAAAGTCCTCATGTGCCGCAACTGGGCCTCCTCTGAACCCAAGTAAGGGGGGCCAGCCAACAGTTTGAAGACTGCTGTGTAGACAGGTAGGGAATTGGTGGCTCGCAAGCCAAAACCACAAACCTGCACTAGAGTACAATGCTATCCTGAGACTGATGTAAGTGACAGGTGAGCTACAAGTAAGAACCACTCTTGAGCAGAGGCACACACTCATAAAGAAAGAAACCAGCAAAAAGGAATCAGGGCTCACAAGCTACATATTATCACAAAGCCAGGTAAGCAGTTTGTAAAAAATGTTGCATCCCCTGTTGTAGCCCCTCTATTGAGAACAAACATGGTCAAATAACCTATTGTTTGGGGTGGTTTTGGCAAATTTAGGCAAACAACTGAAAATGTAACAGATTTATTAGGGGTATTTTAGAGTTTTGGTCAAAACTCAGCAAATGTTAACAGCATGGCTTCCCCTTGGGTTTTAGATTTAGAATCATTGGTCTATAAATCCCAAACCGGGTCTCCTTTCCAGTGAATATGCCCACCTCACAGTCACCCACAGTCCTCAGAGTTTGAAGTTGCCCCCTCTTCTTTCTTGTCTCATTGGCTGATCAACTTCCATTCTCAGCTTCACTTTCTCTGTTCAGAGTAGTCTCGTGCTCCTGAGTCTTTGGACCCATGTGCCCCACCTTCTAGGCCCTTATAGGGGAAGAACATGGAGCAGAGTAATAGTTGACAAAACCCCAGAGCTTCCACCAAGAGACTGGCAAACTGAGTTTACCTAGAGGCTCAACATCTGCTTTCTGCCCTCCTCCCTCTCTCAGGTTCTTTGCTTTACTATCTAAAGCCCATTTCTCACTTTTCTCCTCAATGAATAGCAACAGTCTTGCACTTAAAGGGGCACGTCCTGTCCTTTCCTTCCCCCTCTGTCACTCTTCCTTCAGCTCCTCGCCACAAGCACATACCTCCACCCGTACAAGGCTTGCCCTTGACACTCATTGGGTTTGCCTCCACCTGATATTTTACCTCTTCTGTCTGGGTGGCTCCTCACTGATGGCCCGCCTCCTCTGTTGTCTCCTGTCCCTTCTTTAACTGCCAGGCAGTGCTTAATTTGTGCCGGTGGTAGGCGGTGGGGGCCACCGGAACTCTTTTTTGGGGACCGGAACATCATTGGGCGGCTGGCGCACGTGTAATTCCTTTGTTTGTTCACACTTTAACTAGTTTCATGATAGATAAATCATTCTGCTGCTGCTCTCCTTGTAGAGACATGGCTGGCTCCTTGCTGGCTGGGCCTACAGAGTTCAACAACAACAACAGCCAATGAAAACCAACATTCTATTGTTACTATGCAGTATCTGATACATTCTGTATAGTAACACAGAATGTACAGTTTTCAGTGGCTGTGTTGTTAACTTGTTGACTCCAGGCTCCAGCCAGTGAAATTAGATGATGACATGAGTGTGTGGGGGGTGGGTGAGTCATGTGGGTCTGTTGCTGAGCAGAGGCAGGATTCACTTGTTAAGGCCTGGCGTGAGGTGAGGCCAGGGTGATCAGACTTGTGTTCCATTCTGTGTGCTCCGCGGCCCGTCCTACTTGAGTTCCTCAGGGGAGGGCAGGCCGCGCTTGCTGAACAATGCGGCGCCGTAACGGTAAGTGAAGTGAAACTAAGTTAACTTGTCTTTTTTTTTACACTATCTGTGTTGTTCAGGCCTGCGTCCACCCACTGCCGTGAAATGTACATGCTCAAGTCAATTCTGAGACATGACATCCATGGCGGCGGGCCGCCTGTCGTGCGCGACATGCCGCCATCGGCCATGTGACATGTCCGACAGACGGCGACTGCAAGTGCAGTACGACCCCCCCAAACCCTCCAACTTTGACCACGGTCCACAGCCAGATTGCAGCAGTGTGTGTGCCACACTGCCACTGCCACCCCGTGGCCACTGCGCCTGATCCGCAGCCGGGCTGGGCTGGCTGGCCCGAGGCTGACTCAGCAGCAGGCCGCGGCCCGGGCCGCGGCATTGCGAGCGGGCCAGCGGCGGCAGCACTGGCTAATGGGATCATCTGCATGCATGTATCAATGATGCAGATGAGATCCCATAGCCAGGGTGGCCGCTGCCCGGCCCCGTGGCCCGAGCGTGAAGTGCGGAAAGCGCCCCTCCCCTGCAGCAGCCTTGGTTTGACTCAGACGACCAAGGCTGCCTACCTGCGGCGAATGCGGACACGATCACCCAAGGCACACTGCCCCCCATTGGATGAGCTCAGGGGGTCAGACAAGGTGGTAGCACATTGTGCAACAAATTCAACTTCCACCTGAGATACAAACCATACATGCTGGCTATTCTAGCTGCACCACCCTATGCCAATATTCGTATATATAAACATACAATGCCAGCAATGATACTATAATAAAAACGGTCCACGTGGGCTCTGCCAATCAATGGCAGCATACTTCGGGTGGCTTTGCCATTACCAAGGTCATATGCCCATATCCCGAGTATCCCAATAAGAACACAAGGCCAAGGCAGCTGCACAATGTGGGCCAGTTTAGACGCATACTAACACTAAAATAACACATACATAAATACAAAATAACAACACGTACCGGCTTACTTTACAAGAGATGCCCAGTAACAAATGTGGATGATGTGTCATGTGTGCACTGGATTCTTTTAGGCAGAGAGGTTAGGGCAGCCTTTTCTGAAACTAGCAGCTTTCAGGTTTAGCTGCGTTTCTGCAAATACATTTATTTTAATCCCTGAAAGCAGTAAAACTTGAAACTTGCTAGTTTCAAGAAAGGCTCACCTCTCCGCTTAACAAAGACCAAGTGCGCATGTCAGCCTGCACCTAACCCTTCAAATGTTGGGAGAGGCACTCACTCAGAGACGGTGGGGGAGGGGCAAGCTTACTTGTGTGGTGGCATGTAACTTCTTCACGCATTCTAATGAGACTAGTCTAGTGCAGCTTCAATGTTACACATCTGAAACCACACCCTTAAGGACTGCTGTGAGAATGAACTGTTGCCTGTGCCCCCGCTTCCAATCACCACCCTGGCAGTCATCAGAGCTTCATGCATGTGGATGCAGGTGCTAGCAATGCTTTACAGTAGTAATTGCAGGGCTTATGCTAAGAGTGATGCCCAGGCGCTGTCCTGTCCGATCACGGCTCTGTAGGTCAGCCAGTTTGAGTCACTGCATAGACCGTTATTTCTGGGGGGCTGATGGCTAGAGCTGGATCGGCTCAGTGGTGTAATGTTGGTGTGCCACTGCTGCACACTGCTCTTGTATGGGAAGATGCAAGCTAGAGGGTGCGGTAAAGGCTTAGTGCCAACTTAGAGCCAGAAACAGTGAGGACAAGGACAGGATGGCACCAACAGGTAGAAAGTAAGGACATAGAAAGCTTAGCACCAAGACCCAGCAAGAATAAGCACAGGCAGAGCCATGGCCGGGAGCAGTGCGTCACTGAGGGCACAAATGGGACGAGGGGGGCCAGGGGGGTGCCACACAACCAACATTAGGGTCAACAGGCGAAACTGGTTCAAGTAAAACTATTTTTTACCAGGCTGTTTGTGCAAGTTCAGAGTAGGCTTAAGACAATGCAAGGTTTGCGTCAAATAAATGGACACCCTAAAAGAGTAGCATGTTAAAGGTTGCAAAAAGGCACTAAAAAACTCTCAAAAGAAAAGATATTTGGCCTCACACGTTTTTGACGGATTTTCTTTGAATACATTTCATCATACTGTGTTGCTGTAGCTTGAAAACAATAAAGAAATTAATGTTCTGCTATTACCAGTATCCAGCATGGGGTGCATTCAATATCCAAGCCACAGCACCCTGAAATGCACCTCGGTCCCAGATTGCAGGTCCAACAGGATGGTTCTGCCCACTCAGTCCTTGTTCCATCTAACCATGTGCCGTTACTTAAAGCCTAACAATATATCAGGTTTTAATCTAGTGCTTCGTGACAGATCCCTCCCTTGTCTAAGAGTTGTAATTAGCGTTACCGCTAACCAACTCAAGTTAATGATCTTATTGGTAATGTAATGTATTGTACAGTGGTCTTGTATAGACCCTCTCTGACATGTGTGCCAGCATTGTGGCATTTGGAACCGCAAAAAAGAGGGCAGTGGTTAGAAGCGAGGTGTGAAACATGTGGCGTGCAGTGCCGGCCATAAGTAACAGAGTCCTGGGTGCAGATATGCTCCTATGTGGTTTGTAGCATTGATACTTGGGTACGAGTTCTAGCCAGATGGCAAAGAATGGAAAATCTACCAGATGACAGTCCTGGGTCACTGGAAGAGCCCCCGGAAGGGCCCCCGCGAGGACCCACTAGGGAATAGAGTCAAAGATGGAGCAGGCAGTGATTCCCCAAAATCCTGTGGCTGGGGAAGTGTTTGCAAGTGTAAATCAGCCGCATGTATTTTGGTCCATGTCAGTAATTTAGGGGTGCAAGTAGAATGACATTTGAGTCAATCAGTTGGGGTGGGAAGAGGTGATTAGGGTCTCCCCAGGAGTCCTGTTATTGAATTTTTAGGGGCACACTAGTACAGTTCAAGTCATGTTGCTGAGGTGTGCTATTGTTACTCTTGTGGGTTATTATGTTATTGATATCGATGTTGATATTTTATTTCTATCGCGCTCGTACACAAGTGTTTCAGAACGCGGCAAGGGAGGGGAACAGGGGAGAACAAAACAACGATCTTACTAGGCCTAGTGACATTGAGAACGTGCAAGTGCATGGGAGAGGGCGAGGGGAAAAGTGCATGGAAGGGGGGAGAAGTGGAAAGTGCGAAGCAAAGGTGAAACAGATAAATTATGATAATCTGCGTGTGTGTGTGTGTGACCGCACAAGCGTGCGCCTACACATAATTTCCTCTCTCCCAACTGGATCTCTAAGGATCACTCCACAATGGGAAAAATTGCAATTATTTCCCTGTTTGCCATTTAAAGTCCATTTGTCATTTTCCCTGCTTGGCTGGCTCCATCTAACATTCAAACCCCCACCAACTCCTCCACACTCCCTGCCAGCCCACTTCTCCCTCTATCTCTTCAAGCATCCCACTCCAGATGTCTAACGAGTGTGGTCTGGAACTTAGAAGTGTGTTCAAATGCACTCTTTTGCCTCTGGGGTTGCCGGAATGCTGGAACCACTACACCTACCATAACAAGTAAGTGTTTTCCAAATTTAAAGCATTATACTTTCTCAACCCATGTGTGCCCTTCCCCATCCATCCCACTACTAGCCTGTGGCAGCAGTTGCTGCAGTGCCAAACATGTGACATGGAGCAGCAGCAGTGTGATGGGCTGCTGGTGGGCCGATCTAGGTAGGTCCAGCACTGAACTGGCGCAGGGCGCGCATCCGCACTGCGGGGTGGCGCCGCGCCCGGCATTATGGGGCCAATATTTTTTGCTCCCCTGAGATCACTTGCGCAGGACCACTCGCTGAACCCAGCTAACGATACACGCTAATCAGCCCCCCTGGCGCTCTTACCTGGGAGGACCAGTCTACAACACCTCGGAGCCCAACCTCTAACTCAATTGGCCTTGAAAAAACACTTAGGTCGAAACGCGCGTCGGCTGTGTAGCGATTCACCATGTCAAAACTCATCATTCATTTCTACTATGATGTTTTCTTTGGTGCTAATTAAACCAAGAAATAAATAACCAAACTCATGACAAAGACTTGACTGGACCATTTAATTAATTAATTCACACAACAGTGATCTTTGCACTAACATATCCAACCAGCGCCCCACTGATCCAAGGTTTTGTCATCCCCACAATTCGTCTAAGGTTTTGTCATCCCCACAATTCGTCTAAAGTAATTGGGAACCTCGCAGTTGGTCCCCTGACAAACCAGGATCTAGGCTGCTGGCAGGCTCAGAAACAAGCAAAGAGGAGGTGCGCAGGAGAGAGGGAGTCCCGACAACATTAACTCCAACCAAATGCTAAACAATATTTTTTGTGCACTGGCACTTATTTGTTTACAAATTAAGCACTGCTGCCAGGCTATTCTGCAAGTCTATGAAAAAAGGACGAGCATACTCTGTTCTCTCTCTCCCTCCTTCAAACTTCTCTATCTCTCTATCAATCTCTAGCTCTGTCTTTACCTCTATCCATCTCTCTCTCCCTCTCTCTCTCTCTCTCTCTCTCTCTCTCTCTCTCTCTCTCTCTCTGGTTCTCCTTCAACCTCCTCCGTACACTTCCTTTCAACTTCCTCCTTTCCTGCACGTTGATGGTCTCTTTTGCCCTATGCTCCTACCCCCTCTCCTCGTATCTTCTGTCAACATCCTCCTTTCTGCCTTTCCTTTCACCTTCTCCCTCCTCCACGCTGATGTTCTTTCCACTTGTCAGTGATTTGATTGGAGCAGCGGTTCTGCTAAAATGAATTAGCCTGTTTGTAATGTGCACTTGCTGCAGTGCATGATGATGTGGAGTGTGCGAAGTTCATGCTTGGTCGCCATTTTGAATCCCATGTACATGGGCTGGAAGCTGCCAAGCAGACTACCTTGCACACTGGTTTGGAAACTGACACCAACTTTGTCTTTGTTCCAGATGTCTGTGGCTTGCCACTGCAGGGCTCCTCTATTGTTTCCGTGCACTGTTTTTATAGATATCTCTTGCATACACCCGAATGGCCATTCTCCAACTCATCCGTTAGGAAACAAAAAGGTCTTCTCCCAAGCTGGGAATGCTGAACTCAGGGATGCACTTCCTCCACCTGGAGAGAAAGGGATGGTTGTGTGGGTTCCACCTACTCCATTCCCCAATGGAGTGCACAGAACCCAAACAACCTTGCCTGTCTCTACAGTTGGAGGACATTTTTCCCTAGGTTAAGCATCTCCCAACTTTGTTTCCTAGGGGAAAGCCAAATGGCAAATAGTCCCTTTTGTGTTAAGTTGCCTTTTGTGGTATAGCTCCGTTCTGACTCCTGAAACTCCAGTGGCAAGAAGGATATGTTAGTTGTAGATTGCTTTGCTCCTCATCCTGGTTCCTAAAATAAACATTGTTGAGAACCCTGAATATGTGTGTATGTCTGCTTTGTTTCCCTTGCTGGAGACAGTATATATTGATTTTTTATTTAGTACATGCATTCCTGGGATGCAATAGGGTGATGTACAACAAGGGGAAAAGTAATAGGACTACAAATAGTGACGCAGTTAGAATGAAAAAATATTAAAGGTGCATTAAAACACTCTGCTGCATTTCTGCAGCTGGTAGGCTGATGAACGGCACCAGTTAAAACTACTGAGTCATTTTAATTATAAACAATTGTTTAATGTCTCTTGTCATTGTTTGAGTTGCCAGGCCTGCCGTCAATTTTTTTTAACTTGTTTGCTTATTTATTGTTTTCCTCTGAAGTTCTTTTACGTGAAATGTGCTTTCTGTTACTTTTCTGACCTTGCTCAGGGGTTTCCTTGCTTCCTCTTAAGTGACTTTTTCTTTTCACAGTCTATTTCATTGATTCGCTCCTAAAAGCTCACCACTTCCTGTGGTGCGCCAACTATTACGCTGCTCATCAAACGTCCTCGGTGGAGTCACAGGGTGGGAACTCTCACTGGGTTCTTTGTGTGCCACCTGACGGCAGGATGCACATTTGCGCCCAAAGGCAACAGGTAGAGGTGAAAGTAATTACAGCTGACTCGCTTTGCTTGAGTTCATCTCTCACTAGCACTTAATCATTTATTTAATGCACTTTCTGTCTCTTGTATTTGTATTAGTATTTATTAACTTTTATATAGCGCTTTACGCCAAAGCGCTTTACATAAAGCAACAAGAATACATTAGGAGCAATAAAATACAATTCATGGGTCAAATAAACAAGAACAGTATGTCGACCAATTTGCTGAGGTCATTAGGAAGAATCAGGGGAAGGGGAAGGGGAGAAGCAAGGGAAGAAATAAAGAAGGGCTGTCAGGAGGGAGATGAAGAAGGTGGGATTTTAAGGAGGAGCGGAAAGAAGAATATGAGGTGATGAAATAGATAGGGAGAGGTAAAGAGTTCCAGTGAAGTGGGGCAAGGAGCTGAAAGGAACGGAAGCGAGATGGGGCACAAGGGGAGGGTGGGACAGAGAGTAGGAAGAGGTCAGCAGAGCCGAGGGGGTGAGGGGGAGAGTAGAAAGAGAGGAGGGAGGAAAGGTAGGGAGGGGCAAGATCATGAAGAGATTTAAAGACAAGACAGAGGAAGTTGAATTTAAGTTCAGAGTGGAAGGAAAGCCAGCCAAGTGAGGAAGCGAAGAGATGAAGTCATGAGGAGAGAGGGAGCAGAGAGCGCGGGTTGCAGAGTGGAAGAGGGATTTTAGGGGGGCAAGATAAGAGGCAGAGAGGCCAAAGAGGAGAGCTGATCAGTAGAAGAGACGGCAAAAGATAAGGGAGGAAATTAAGAGTTTGGTCACGTGGAAAGTGAGGGAGGATCGGATTTTGCGAATATTATAGAGATGGTAGTGACAGGCGCGCGAGGTAAGAGATATAGTAAGTAAAGGAGAGGTTAGAGTAAAAGTGGAGGCCGAGATTGCGGGCAGAGGCAGAGATGGGGAGATGAATAGGGGAAAAGAGAATGGAAGAAGGGGAGAGGGGGGAGGAAGAGTATTGGCAGGAAGGAATAAAATGTCAGTTTTGTCAGTGTTTAGGGTGAGAAAGTGATAGGACATCCAAGTTTTGATAGCATTGAGACAGGAAGACAGTTTGAGGTGAATGTCGGGACTGAAGGAAGAGAAGGAAAGGAAGAGCTAGGTGTCATCAGCGTAAAAGTGGTGAGAGATACCAAAGGAAGAGATGATTGGGGCAAGAAGTGAGGTGTAAAGTGAGAAGAGGAAGGGGCCAAGTACAGAGCCTTGGGGAATGCCAAAGTCAAGGGAGTGTGTAGTGGAGGAGCGACCGCCCCCAGAGATGGCAAAGGAGCGATTGGAGAGATAGGAGGAAAACCAGTTGAGAACAGAGCCTTTGAGACCAAAAGAGGATAGAGTGTCGAGGAGTAAGGGGTGATCGGTGGTGTCCAAGGCAGCAGAAAGGTCAAAGAGAATGAGAATAGAAGAGTGTTTGGAGTAGCGAGCAGTGAGAAGGGAATTAAGAACAGAGGTGCGAGCAGTTTTGGTGGAATGCTTAGGACGAAAACCAGATTCAGTAGGAGGGAGGAGGTTGGAGACAAAAGCTGAGAGTTGGGAGTAGACTAGTCGTTAGAGACAGGGGTGAAGTTAGACATGTATGAGGAAGGGGTGGAGTGAGATGGGGAAGGGGGAGAGTAGAATGTTTTGACCTAAGTCTCTTCTATAGACTGTTAGAGATGATCAGTTGCTCTGTCCCTGTTTTAAGTGATGTTGGGCCTCATTACGACCCAGGCGGTAAGTTACCGCCTGGGCCGTGACTTTACCACCATGGCGTAAACTACGTTTACGCCATGGTGGTTGGCGGATTTACCGCCCCATTCCAACCTTGGCGGGGCGGTAAATCCCCATTTTCCCATTTTCCCTTCCCCATTCCCATTTTGCCCCATAGGGCATAATGGGAGTGGGGAAGGCGTTAATTACGCCACCGTAAATTACGGTGGCGTAATTAACTCCATGGTCCCTTAGCGCCATGGATTTTAACACCTGCTAAAAGCAGGTGTTAAAACCTCCATGGCGCTAAGGGACCTCGGAATCAGGCGGTAAGGGTCGGCGCTGTTTACGCCGCCGTAAAACCCTTACCGCCTGAGTCGTAATGAGGCCCGTTATAATTTGCTTTCACTCTCTGAGGGCACCTATAGTTGGGGTTACCCCTTGGTTTTTTATGTTCTAATTTCCAATCTAAGATGCATCCGGCCCAGACAAGCCTGTTACTCTGATAGGCCCAGGTCGCCACCTCATCCTCAGTCTTTCCTTCATGTGCTACCAGAGCATGATGACGTAAAGCAGGAGGACGCAGTAGGACGCAGTAGGTATCTTATCTTGATAGAATGTTGAAGACAAACAATAGGCAAGTCTGTGTGAGCTCATCTGTGCCTCCTGTGCCTTAAGAGGCCAAAATAAATGAGCCGGGGCTCATCAAGAGGGCGTAGCCTAAGGGGGGTCACCTGCCCCCCTGTTGGGCCACAACTCCTTACCAGTCTGGCTTAATGGGTTACAGACACCACACCCGCCAGGCAGCCGTTTTCAGAGATAATCAACCTCTTCCCCTGTGGGAGAGGTTGCTGATCTCTGCTTCTATTAACAAAATGATATGCCTAGCGGGAGACAGTGCCTCTCCTTTTCAGCCTTAATGGTGGTGCTGTCTCTCGCCAGGCATTTCTTTAGCTAAGAGATTGCTGCATCTTCTAGCTAAAGAAATGCCCTGCGATGGACAGCACCACCATTAAAGCTGAAATCGTCAGCCCGCTTGAAACCAAGGTCTTTTTTTCCTAAAGCCTGAAGCTCCCACAAATGAGCAGGAGCTCATTAGAGAAAAAAGGCCTCGGTTTCCAGCGGCCTCACCTTTTCTTCATAATGGTGGCCCCCGCACATGGACATCTCTGGTGCCCTCACCACCATTGTGGAAAAAGGCATTTTTTCTAAAGCCTGATGCACTCGCACATGAGTGAGAGCTTCAGGCATTAGAGAAAAAGCCTTGGGACAAGAGGGTGCCCCTGCAGGGCGCCATCTGAGAACTATATGGCTGAGCCTGCCAGACCTCTGCCCCGACTAGCCCAGGCCCACTTAAAGCCATGTGTGTCTCAGAATCAGACTCGGCAGCTAGCCTTGCCTATCCCATATGCAGCCATAGTAAGTACTTCCATAGAGAGCTACTGTCCTTTCATCCCTCTCCCTGTTTCTCACAAAATTACTGACCTTGGTATTGGGTGTTCTAGCTTATTTCCAAGCCTTGGCCCTGTACCTCACACTCCCAATCCCTTGTGCGATATTGCCACCCTGAACCAATGCAGATCATGAATGAGCTTTGTGTTATTAAATGAACATTCTTTACTTAGACATTGTACTTAGGTTGATGGTCATATGTGTAATTCACTGCATGACATCCTATTAATTACCAAAACCTGGCTGATGGACTTATTGGGTCCTGATAATGTTCATGCCATCCATGCCAGTTTCAGGCTTGCAGTTGTCAATCATTTCACCCCCACTGGGGTGGCGGGACTCTCATCCATAAGGAGTGTGTATCCATAACGCATTCTCTGCAGAAAGCATCATTGTTAATGCCGTCTTTCTGGTATGTGTTCATTGACTCTAAGCTTTCTTTATCCCCCTCCTAAGTTTGATTCCTATTTGGCTGATGCCCGCTCGAACCTTCAGGCCCAAATATATGTGATGCTTGACCCTATTGTGGTTCTCAGTGACCTTAGCATCTGTTCCAAAAGCTCCACTCGCTGTAACAACACACCTTTTAATATGCTAACCATTGACCTTCACAACTTTGTGTGGGGCACACAGAAAAAGTGAGCCATGAACTTTGTGTGGTCTTTGTAGCTATGTATCTAAGTATGGGATTTATAAAGCACAAACCTAGCTGCAAAGCAAAAGAGTTCTGTACATAGATGTGGCAGCCAAGTTAGTAAAAGTAAGGTTGCTGGGGTAGCAGAGGAGCTGGCATGGATCGGGGAACAGGGGAGGCGCGAGCTCCAGGGAGGAGAATCAGGTTGAGCTGAGGGATTGGCAATAAGTGAGATGTTCTAGAAAGAGTATCGTCTTCAGGTCCTTCCTGAAGGAAGGCTAGGATGGAGAGGCTAAGTGGTATCTATGTTTGGCTCTACCCGACTATTATATTTAGGCCTCTCTATAGCTAGGATTGAAAGTGACCTGTGGCGGAGGCAGTTTTTAGTGCCAAAGGGGCTTTGGAGAGATGTCACGTAGGACACCTGGTGTCAAGGAGGATGCCACAATTAAATATTGTCAGGTCAGAGATTTGTTTGTAAGGGAACTTTATAAAGTATCTGGCCAAATGAAAAACAAAACAGTGGGATTTTCCTTAAAGAAATAATGATGAAAATAACAATAAAGATGATCTTCTCCTCATAAGCATTGCCTTTGAGGTGTTGTTCCTTAGGGCCTCCTGCAGTCAATATCTGAGTCTGTTCAGTTCTTCAGAGGGTGCTTGATCACCAATAGTCTGGTGTTTCAGCTTACTGGTGTACTATGCCCCCTTCTTTACTCTAGATCATTTTGGGATTTCCTGGGTCACATGGTCCAAAGCTGACTTTGGTGCCAAGTCCTGTACGCTGAAGGCTCTGCATCGTGATCGGCTGGGAGGTCTAGAGGGATCTCTGGGCCAGTCTAGGCACACCACAAATGTATTCCCCTTTGCCTCACTAAGATGTACATAACCTCCCTGTCCTGCCTCATTCCTCCTCCCATTACGTGGCCCTGCTTAGGGCCAACATGATCCACTGGTAACCTCCTGTGTTTTCTGTTGATTGTTTGGCCTTCTCTGTGCTACCTCAGTCTTGAGGCTGCTTCAATTTCCCCCAACACCTCTGTCTCACTCTCTCCACGTACTTTGGCTGGTGTGCAACACTCCCTGGGCCTTATCTTCGACCTGCTCCTCTTGGCTTTCATCATCCATTACCTCATATTTATGTCTGGTACCCACTATTGTCACTTCCTCCTCCACCTTGAACTTTACAGCTACCACCTCCTTCTGTAGTCTCTCTGCCCTTGATGTTACCACCTCTTCCTAATGTCTAATTACGACTCCTAATGTTATTACTGTCTCCTGGATCCCTCCTTCTACCAACAATTCCTTCTGTTCACTCCCCTCACCTGATGTTATCATCTCCTTCAGGAACTCAATGGCTATCATCGACTCTTTTGCCTTCTTACCACAACCTACTTCCCTTGATTGTCCACCTCTAATATTGTAACCTTCTCCTAAATCTCTCCTGCTCCCACCCCTTCCTCCCTGTCCCACCTCACCCTTGATGTTACCAGCTCCTGAAACAATCCTGCTTGTACAACCTCTTTTTGTTCTCACTCTCCAGCCTTGATGTTACCACCTTGTCCTGCTCTTCTCTGGAACCATCTCTCTAGCATTTTCAGTCTCTCCAGCGTTGCTCTTTCCACTGCTCTCAAGTCTGCAGCCTCCTCCAAAGTGTATCCTCCTGCACCTGCCATCCACACTTCACAACTAGGGTTGGATGTATGTATACTGTGTTCCCTCCGCCCCCTGGGTGGACCTGGTTTGAGGGTCTGCACCAATGAGTGCTGAAGGATTAACTACATTGTACACCTTCGGCTACAGTACACCTGGGGCTAGTTTGAGATCAGTGAGTTAGACAAAGCTATATCTGGATTCTCAGCTATTTAGGATTGTAGATCTGCTGTTTTGACCTTCCCTGAGGCTTCCTGCTTAGGGGTGAGGACTGCAGGGTTTCTAGCATGTGGATTACTGTGGAAACATGCTCAGTAAGCCACCTGTAGGGTTTTATTCAGTGTTAGTGTCTGTGTGCTGAAAGTAGGCTGTTTTGTTTCTCCAGTTTATGCTTTCTTTCCAGTGGGTTTCTCCATGGTTGCAGACTCAAAACAATGAGTCTGTGGGATCATAGTTTTACCACATGTCCCGCAAGCCTTTAAAGAAAGTCCCTTTGGTGTGCCGGGAGTACTAAAACCTTTGTTGATCACACTGACAGGTTCTCCAAGGGAAAGCTTTATATTTCAGTCTTGGAGATTTGGATCTCGCCAAATGTGACTTTGGGCTCTCTCAGTTGTGGAGGGGGTGTCTCTCCACTAGTGTATATACCATAATAAATGTCTAGATCAGAACTCATGCTGGCTTGTCCTGATGGGTCAATGAACTGGGGCAGGCTTGGAACCTTGTGAGTGTCCGTGTTTGAGGCAATGTAACCGTCCCCTGCCGTGTGCCAGGTCACATGGGCAGTTGACCAAGGGATCCACCCCATCATACTGCTCGTGGTCCCACATCCACTACCTCAGGATGGCACCCGGCCCCTGATTCACTGCCCTGGTATTGCCAGGAATTAGACAGGGTACTTTTTCATGGGGGGTGTCTCCATTTTAACTGATTCAAGGCCAGTAGTAGGCTGTGGTTTGTTTTCCAGCAGATGTACGTTAATAATTCCCCTGAATTAGTGAGAGTAACTTAACATATCAAGGAAGCTGAAACCCAATGAGGGTAGTTTAGGAATGTTCAGGGGGGTTAATAAACACACACACACACTCACGTGCAATCAGGTCTGGCTACATAGAATTTCCAGAGGAATTTTACACAAACCCCGCAGTAGGGCTTACGTCTAGGGACCACTCAGGCGGACATGATCTGCCCACTTTTTTTAGAGAGTGGATGCCGTCCCCTGTGATTTTAAGGAATTTAAATATATATATATATTTCTACACATGCTTGAAGTGTGCAGCCACGCTGCGTGGACTCCAATTTGTAAGGTAACACGCTTAGCCATAAGACCGCATGACTTCTGTAGCAAACCACAATTACATGTCTCCTATGTTGACTTCTTGTGATGCCACTTCCCGCTGCGTACGTCGTAGTCCCCACACTTTTTTATTTAGGACTCAACCCATGCCCCGCAGCTCTTCCGTTTTCTTCAAATTCTCATATGATCTTAAGTGAATATAACACGGAGGAGAAAATCTAATCAGAACCTTTCTCCACCTTGCCCCAGACATATGTGAGGGGTCAGAAGAGAAAGCCAAACACAACGTTGTCATGTTTTTGGTTAAAGACATTTATTAAATAAAAATGGGTTGGGAAAATGCCTTTATGGACCTATTCTAAAGAGGAACTTCCCTACCCTGAAACCAAAAACTAAGGCTCTGTCTTTGTCAGGATGTCAATAACTGAAAAAACGTCTTTGTGTCCAAAACATCCGATCCTGACCCTCACACTATAAAGAAAACAACATAGCGGTGCAAGGAAATGTCTTTAACTTGATGTTGGCAAAAGTGTTCAAAACCAAAAAGTATAAGAATTACTCCAACAAAAATGTTCTCCAAGGTAAAAACCCTCGGATCCAGATGGTGGTCCCCTTCCCCTGGATTCCTAAATAGGGAGGCCAAAAAGGTCTCTTTAGCTAACTGTTCCTTTGTGTCTTCGCTGGCATCACAAAGTTCTTGTTTATTTTATTTTTTAATGTTTAATTTTACTTTATTTATTTTATTGATAGGGTATTTATAATGCGCCTATACAGCAAATGGTGTTTCAAGGTGCAACAAGACAAAAGAGGGGCGGAAGGGGGAACAGGAATGAAGAATAACAAAAATGGTCCTACTAGGCCGTTTGTAATTCGGATCATGCAAGTGCAGTAACAAGAAGTGCAGGGGAGTGGGGAATATGGAGGAAGTGTCAGTCAAAGCAGAATGCACTAATGCTAAGGAGGGAACGGAACTGCAGGTCAGAGTTGAGAGCACACACGTGCTGGAAGGGAGAGGAAGGGAGAGAAGAGGGCCCCTGGGCTAGGTGAGTGCTAAGGGGAGGTCAAGTGGACAAGTGCCAGGGGAAAGCAGAGAGTGCAGGGGAATGAAGGACCACATGCTAAGTGCAAGGAGGGGGCTGGCTGGGCTCAATAGGGGTACAGGCTAGTGCTGGAGGAGGGAGCCCGGTAGGGCAAGTGCAGGTTAGGGGGTGGAGGGGATCAGGGGAGATCGAGGTGCTGGGGTAGACTGCACGAAGAGGGCCTGGTGCCCTGTATGAATCAGAAGGAACCAGGCATCCAGTCAAATTCGGAAGTGGGGGACATTAGCAGGTGAGGGGGAGAGAAAAGGAAGAAGAGAAAAGGAGGGTCTTGAGAAGCTTCCAGAATTTAAGGAGATCGAGCTCAAGTCTGAGAGGGCAGGGAGGTCATTCCACAGGGAGGCTGCTGTGGAAAAAGAGAGATCTACCCTGCACTCTCTGCTTGGAAAAGCAACTGATCTGCAGAGAGTTGGAGCTATAAGACCGAAGGGCTCCAGCAGGGAGGTATTTAGGGAGAGAGAGTTGGATGTAGCGAGTTCCCAGGCCCTATAAACAGTGGTCGAAGTGTACAAAAAGAAGTAGTGGAGCTATGTTCTCTGCTGGTCTGCCTCCCTCCCCACAAACGCCATCCCTGCGCCCCTACCCACACACAATCCAAGCCCCCCAAACAAACACACCTGCTATTTATGGGAATGTGCAGTGCATTGCACTGAATTGCAAGCTTCAACTTCTTCCTACACTTTTTTTTAAAAAACGAAAACATTCAAGAACGGGTTATCTTTAAAATAAAAGTATAGGAACTGAGAAACTAAAAAATTAAAAGTATGGGAGCACCGCTACCGACCGCTCCCACCCACTTCGACCTCTGCCTAGAAAGCCTTGTGGATGATGCAGAAGGTTTTGAGCTTGATCCAACTTGACCCTTACAGCAACCAGGAGTCTGTGGAGAGATTCTAGGGCTGGGGAGATGCGGTCCCTGGGCTTGAGGTCAAGGATATGTCTTGCAGTCCTATCCTGGGTTAGTTGAAGGGGGCGAAGGGAGGATTTAGGTAGATTGAGGAAGAAATGATGGCAATAGTCCAGCATAGAGAGGACCAGAGCTCTGGAGACATTGAGTTTCGGGGGAAGATGGGGAAATGGAGGATGCCTCTGATGAGGTGCAGCTGAAAGTGGGCCTTCTTGGCAAGATTTGTGATGTGAGAAGAGAAGGAGAGGTTATTTGCCTCACAAGAGGTTGAGGGGAGTGGTTCCATGGAGGGCAGCCAGAGAGTAGGAGGGAAGGGGGAATGGGTACCCAATGAGAAGGATCTCAATCTTACTGGAATTAATGCAGAGATCGTTAGCAGCACACGCCTGAATAGCAGTCAGGCAACCAGGAATGAGAGAGGAAGAAGAGGAGCCAGTGGAGAGAAGCTTGAAGGAGAGCTGTTGGGAAGAGACTTTCATAGAGAGGACTTGTCTAGAAACCTCATCAGGTGGTATGGGCAAGAAAGAGGAGAGTAGGAGGGAAGGGGATAGGGGGGCCAAGGGAGGCCTGGGAGCAGGTGAGGGACAAGGGTGGGGTGTAGTGGAGGTTGAGGACAGGATGTCCTGAGTTTTGGTTATGAACTGAGAGGCCGGTGCAGAGGTTCAGGGATGGCAGAGGAGAAGTGGAGACTGCAGTAGGATTGGCGAGTTCTTTGCAGATTTTGAGCAGTTCAGCCATGTTGTTAGTGGCCCTGGAGATGCAGGCTTGAATATGGGCCTTTTTCCTCGATCGGATGGAGAGTCTGTATTGCCTTTGGAGCAGTCAGCAGACCAGTCTGTCAGAGGATGTGCTCGAAACCTGCCACTTCCGCTCAGCAGCTCTGCACATGCGTTTCAGAGAGGCTAGGCCGGAATCATACCCGGTGTTGTACTTGAAGGCAGGCTTCAAGCAGATCCTCATGACAGGGGCAAGGATGTCCAGAGTGTTGGAGATGGAGAGGTGAAGGTTAGCACGGACTGTGTCAGTGTCAGAGTCAGTGGCAAGAGTGGGTGGGGGGGTGAAAGTGGTGGCAAAAGCAGGAACTGACACTCACCTCATAGGTGAAATGACGGAGAAGGAGACTGGCAGTGCAGGCAGAGTCTTAGCTGCGGGACCCAAGAGAGCCAGGTGAGAGGACAGGAGAGCATGATCAGTCCAGCGGAGAGGTGTAGTGAGAGCGTTGGAGGTGGAGATGTCTGATGAGTTGAGAGCATCCAAGGTGTGTCTGGCTGAGTACGTTGGATCGGAGGGAAGAATGGTGAAGGAAAGAGAGTCACAGAGGCTGCAGAAGAAGTCCAGAGGCCACATCAGGAGAGTCAAGGTCAATATTGAAGTCTCAGAGGAAGTGAAGCTTGGCGATGGAGGCCAGGAGAGAAGAGGTGAGGTCAGACCACTCCGAGAGGAAGCGGGAGGCCAGACCAGGGGTCCTGGAGATGGTGGCGAGACTCAATGAGAGGATTGGAGAGACGCCAAGCCTGCAGATGAGGCATTCGAAGGAAGAGTAGGACTGAGTGGGTATGATAATAGCAGGGACCGATTAAGGGAAGATCAGGGCCACTCCACCACTAGACCTGTTAGGCCTGGGCTTAGAGAGGGTCTTGTTGCCCTGCGGGAAGAGTGTGTCAAAAATAGTAACAGAGCAGCTGTACGTGAACCACATCTCGGTGAGAGCGAGGACGTCAAGGTCGAAGTTTTCAAGGAGGTGGCAGATGTCAGAAGAGTGTTTAAAGGCAGAGCGAGAGTTGAGGGTAGCTAAATTGAGCTGGTTACCACCTTTGAAGGTCTTCCAATGAGGGCTACAGGAATGTGGTACACCCATCAGTGGTGGTGAAGGGGCCAGAGAGGTGGCAGAAGGAGGAGTGATATGAGAAGGGAAGAAGTTGATGAGAGACAGAATACACCTATCATGAAGGAAGAGGTTGAGCTGAGAGCTCCGGCCCATGATAGTGCCATTCTGGTAGACATTAATGATGCCCCTAGAGGATGGAAATATGCCAAGAGTATTTCCCATCGAGTTCCACTATTAATGGGTAAAGAAGAGAAAGGGGAGAGCACTGAGACCATTTGGGGAATACAAAGGTCCGGAGAGGGAACAACAAAGAGGATGTCAGTGACAGCCTACCTGGAAGAAGCATTAACATAGGTGTCAGTGATGGGCAGGCCTGGATTGGAGACCAGGAGATCTTTCTTTAACTTTTTCTTTCCAAGCTTCGAAAGAGAGATAGGATTGGTGAGCGAGTCGCAGTCCGAGAAGATAGGGGAGAGATGGAAAGCACATGGAGGGAGAGAGAACTGTGTTAGAGACAGTAAGAGATGGCCACAATTTGGTTTAACATCGTTATTTAGAAACGAAATATATTAAATGGGAAGTTAATAGCCATGATAAATGTGGATGGGCACTACTAGCATACAGTTGAATCTTAAACAAGGGTCTATTTTTATTGTGCCTCCAGTAACACACATACCTGCGACAATACGGCCTTTCCAGTGAAGATTTCACAAAGGCAGCAAACTGCTCCCTAGGAAGGCGAACCATCCTCCGAACTATCTCAATACCAGAGGTTAGTGAAATTATTTCCGGAGGGGAATAAGTACTGTAAAAACTTCTGTAACAGGAGGTTTCTCTTAAAAAAACTTGTTGAAAAAAACTGTTCAAAAACATATAACAGTGACTTTATTTGTACTATACAAAGATGCAACTGAGTGTGTGCTTCCAATTGAGGAATAAGAAAATATAGGCAGCTCATCAATACAGCTCCTTATCATATAAATTACAATGCTCAGGCCCTATCAAGAATAGTGACCAGGTCAGTACTCTGCTAAACTGATGAACTATCACCATTATTTTTGTCAATTCAGCTGGTCCTTTAGCTGTGGTTTTAAATAGTGTGTATTGTTTTTATACTTTGTCCATAGTAAACACAAGACAAGAAATGTTGAGGAAGAAATGAGGTTTCCATCATAACGGAAGAAATATTTTGTCCTGAAGACAGCTTTAACACAAGGGAAAGACACCAGGGATGGTGCCAAATATAACCCTGATAGCCGAAACATATGTAGACATATCCATAGGACATTGAAAGAAATGTGTCCTACCATTTGAGAGACTTTAACCAACTCCCTCTCTTTGAAAATTCACCATATGGAAATGATTGACTAAATTACCACGAAATTGATATGCTCACAAGTCATTGTCATGTTCATAAGTGGAACTGTCATGTACTAACCTCATCACCCAGCCTCACTTTGGGCTTGTTGATTTATAGACAGATGTTTGTTGTTTCTCATGTGTGCCTTGTGGAAAGTGCACACGAACAAGGCGAATAAATATTATTAATCTGATGATTTTTTTGATGTAAGAATACATTTTGTTTTAACTTGTTTAAATTGACCAGTCTGTTCTGATACATGTGTCTAATTTGATTAAGTACATGACACTACTGTACATTTCTGTTGGCCTACATGGCAGAACTAGAAAAAGGTAGTTAGGCTTATTGTGCTTTTTCCCTGAGTGTAACCCTCCCACACAAAGCCTAATCCCCCTTCACCAAATAAGTGTGGGAACTACCCATTTATATTACTCTAGTCTCAATGAAGAATTTATTTTACCCTCTGTTTTACAACACTCTAAACTGGAAAATGTATTATATTTGGGATATTTCAATGCTAATCTAGGCCCACATCCTGCGACTCCTCAAGACAAGTTGTGGCTTGATGAATGCTGTGGAATTCCAAGGAGAGCCTTAGGCGGTTAATGTTCTCCTATGGGTGGACTTCTAGATCTGTCATTGACTAAATATCTTTTTGTCAATCTAAATAGCAGGAACGCAACTCTCCTCCAGCTCCAACTTTTTTAGCCAGGATTAGATCTTCAATCAATGGCTATGGGCTTGTGAATTGATTTTCATTTAAGAAAGTCGGAGGCTTTAGGATCTGCGTTCGCCTGGAAAGCAATCACAACCCAATGGTCTTATATTGACTGCCAGATGGGGATGAAGGTGATCTCCCAAATTTGGTTCCATTAAGGACTCTTAAAAAAGGTAAAGCCCTGGGCCAAGAGGCCCTCAGACCTGAAATTTATGTGGAGACCAGCGACTGTTGGGCCCTAGTACTGTTCCAGGTTTATAATTCCGCAGCCATCCAGAATGCACTCCTATTGCTTGGCAAAGGAGTTTTATTGTCCCGCTATTTAAAAAAAGGGTATATCTCTGACCCACACTGCTATCGCCCCAGAGCACTGGTTGACACACATATAAGATTTACACGGCCTGTTTGCCAGAAAGATTGTATGCTTGGGCCTCTAATAATTCTGTGGTCCCAAATACGCAGGCAGGTTTTCGAAAAGGCTATTCAACAATAGAGCAGTGTTTATCCTACATGCGATTGTCATGAGGTATGTTAAAGGATGGAAGCTGCAGCTTTTTGCAACATTTCTTCTTTTTTTTAAACTTTTGTTTTTATTTAATTGTAACATAAGGAACATTTACAAATACAGTTACATCTTTTCTATGATCTATGGTCCCTTTTCGACCCTCCCCCTGCCCACTCCCTCTCATATTAACGTACACTACACTGGGTTACAGCATATGACTCTTAAGATGTGCGCTTGATCTAACATGAAAGGAAACAAGTCCAGAGACACCAAATGTGAAATGCCTAAGGTTCTTCTTCACAGATCTATCCCAAGTGGAAAAGACAGAGCTAGAGCCCCGTATTATTGAAAGTGCTGGCCAAGTCCACTCACAAGGTCGCTCACAAATTTATAAGCTTGGTTTGCTACTACCCCATTTCAAAATGAACAATCCCCAGTCGATCAGGAAAGCCTCCATGCCGTCATTTACTATTGCGGTGAGCTTCTCTAGAATGAAAATGTCCCACAGTTTATTCGTTCAGTCTGCTTTCGAGGGGGCGGATTTACTTTTCCATCTTTGTGCTACCGCCACCCTCCCAGCTCTCAACATAGCCTCCCACATTCTCGGACGTCGGGATTCCTCCCTGCCCTCCCCCGGGATACCCAATAGCATTTGCAGAGCATCTGGGCTCAAGTATATTCCCACAATCTCCTTCATCCATCTAACAACCTCAGCCCAGTACACCTAGATCTTGGGACAAGTCCACCAAAGATAGTATGATGTACCTTGCTGGCCACATTCCCTGGGGCAGAGGGAGGACACTCCAGTGAAAACATTTGACATTTCCTGGGGGGATAGGTGCCAACAATTCAACATTTCGAACAGAAGTGGTTTCCATGGAACATAATCTCATAGACCCTCTCCCAAGTATCCTCAGATATATCCAACCCAGTTTGTGGAGCCCAATATTGTTTAAAGTTTTGTCTCCCCGAGAGGTCTGCTGTCACCATAGCTATGTACATCTTGGATACAATCCCTTTTCTGGTGGTGGCATCATTAATGGGTCGTTCAAAGTCAGTCAATGGGTGGGAAAGATTGGGGAGCACTCTGGGGTCTACACGTATGCCCTTTAACCACAAATAATTGAATACACTAATTATATCCTCCCCCAGCATTTCTTTCACCATTGCATAGTCTTTAAATAGTCCCTCCTGAAAGAGTTGCCCCACCTTCTCTAGGCCCCTATCTGACCATAGTTGTGCGTGTTTAAATCCCTTTTTACACAGATCCATGGGTGTTCCCCACAGCAAGCTCAATGGCGATGGCTAGGAGGAGACAAGCAGGCAAGCAAGATGAGCCCCTGTTACATATGGAATTAGTTCCCTTGACTCCTTCCTCATGACTGTGTAGGAGTCAGCGGGCTTAATTTCTTGAACTTGCGGTATCCTCTGATGCATCGCCTGTCTTTGGGTCCCTCGTTCTTAGGGTTCATCCCACGCGTCTCCACCCCACTTGTAGACGCAGGGTTCTGTGACAGTTCTTGCATCAATTCTCATGGGACTCTGCTCATGTCAACTTCCACTGTTAGGTTCTACTTATATCCCTCATATTCAAAGTTCAGGGAGAAGGGAAACCCCCACCTATATCGAGCGCCCATAGTGGTAAGCCATTTCGCAAAGGGGGCACAGAGTCGTCGCCTAGACAAGGTGAATGTAGATAGGTCTTGGTAGATGGCAATACAGGTCGTTCCCCATTCTATCGGGCCCACTGTCCTGGCCTTGTCGAGAATTTCGACTTTCTCAGAGTAATACTGGAACCTTGCCAGTACAGAGCATGGGCCCTGGACTCCACCACCTGCTCTGTAGGCTCTATTGAGAGTGGGTTCTGTGGTGATATCATCGTTAAAGAGTTTTTTAATGAATTTGTTGATTTCTTTGATGATATCCCGTTGAGTTTCTCCCTCGTTTTCCAGAAACCTGAAGAATCAGAGGTTGTTACAGCACTCACGATTCTCAAAATTGTCAATTTTTAGGCCACACTCTACTTCTGTACTCTCTAGTTCAGAAATCCTTATGTCCATTTGTGTTTCCAGCACTTCCACTGAGGATTGATTGTCCTAAAGCCCCTGGAGCCTATCCTCCATGTCATCCACCTTCTTTTCTAGGCCGTCAAGCAGGCAGCCAATGTCAGATTGGAAGCCCTTGGCTCCTCCAAAATTGCTGCAATGTCGCTCCTCATGGACGTCACATCATATGCCATGAACAGATCTATCGTGGTCACCACTTCCAATGCGGGCCTGGGGGTCGGGGCAAATTTACATTTCTGCAGCCGGGCCGCCCAGTTCATGAATTTGTGGGGTGAGTAGAGGGAGTTGGGAAGCAGAGGTGAGAAGCAGTCTGCAGCAGTCCAGCACACAAGTCTGTTTACTGTGCTACCAGTGTGAGGTGGAGCCTATATTTACCCACACCTACCGCGGAGCGGTGAGCGGAGTTGGGAAGCAGAGGTGAGAAGCAGTCCGCTGCAGACGCGGAGTCGCATGGAGCCCGACGTGAGACCGTCGCCGAAGTGACAAAAGCCCACGTGCATGACGGCCCCCGGAACGAAGGAGAGAAGCAAGTCCGAGTCAGCTATGAGACAGTCAATGCTGCCACTCGTCGGATGCAGGGCGCCCGGACACCTGGAGAAAAAGAGCATGGCTTCGGCGCTTGGAGACTCAGGAGAGCGGATCGTACCAAGAACTAACCAGCAAACCCCCGCCAGGCGAGGTGAAGGTGACGGAGACCAAACCATTGGCAGTAACACCGATGCGGCAGAAGTGGACCCGCACACAATAACCAATGAGACCCACGCCAGGACGCCGAGCATGAAAGACTCGCCATGGGCGGCAGCACGGGTCGGAGTACAAGCCCAAACAGAAGAGAAACTAGTTCCGCCAGATGTGGAAACATCGCAAAACGTTGACTGTGTGAGCTGTGTGAGCCCACAGAGGCCAGAGGGGCTGTGGGGTGAGGTACTTACCATCAAGGCTACATTCGCGACCCCAGATGGGCTCCCCGCAGGCTTCCTGCAGTCTCCCGGTGAGATGAGTGGCGTTCGTGCGAGCGCGGTCGGAGGACGGCGTTCGCCTGACGCCAGGCGGAAGTCCAGCAGCAATGGCGGTGGCGGCGGAATGCAAGGTTTGGAGGAGGAGGAAGAGGCGGTGGTAGAAGGGAGAGTCGTGAGCCAGCACGAAGGTAAAGGGGATTCTGCAGTCCCCGAAACCAAAACTCCTGAAAGGGGCGTTGAAGAGACAGTGCCAAGCAGCAATACCTCCCCAGAACTGGCCCGAACTCAGCAAGACGGCCGAGCAGGGTATGTTCAAGAGCCGGTGAGCCTGAGAATGGGGAGCTTGGATTTCGGAGGAAAGGGGGAGGCAAACCCCTACAGCCACCAAATAAAGATAAAGGCAATGATGCACACCGCTACTAGTGGGAAGGTGACCACCCCCCAAAAGAAGGAAAGGCAGTGCATAAGGACCAAAAGAAGATCGCATGAACTTAAGTCCATTAGGGGGGCTAGTGCCAGCGACACGGATTCGGATTTCGAGCCCGACTTGGAAGGTGGCAATGAATCCAACGAGGAACGTATCGAAGTAGTCTCCGATCCGGAAAACATCGAGCCTGGGGGTGCAGAAGAGGCACTAAAGGGAATAAAGGAAACAGAAGAAAACCAATCGAACCATGAAAAGGGAGGAAAAGGGGAAAAAAAGGAGCAAACAATCAAATCCTCATGAAACCAGGAAGGAAAGGGGAGCACTTAGGGGACAAAAAAACAATAAGTAAAAAGCCAATCGGAAGACTGACAACGAAAGAACAGTTGGCAAAGACGGAAACGAAAAAAAGAGGAGTCCTAAGGAAAGGGCTGCCCGCCCCTCTCTCGTCATGCCCAATAAAGACTTTCTTCACACAACATCAGAAAAGAAAGTTACCCACGGAAGACGAAGTGTCCGATGCTGAAATGCTCGAAGTAGTTTGCGAAACACCATCAGCACCAAAGCAGAGAAGAACTGAAACGGACCCCACTGCACCAAACTGCCAGGGCGAGGCCAAAGTAGTGGTTTCAGAAAAGTCAGGAACGGTCAGCGACGCAATACACAAGGGCAGTGGGGAGAGGGTTCAGGAAGTAATGGAGGAAAGGGGACAGCGCAGTGTCTCCCCACCAAAACCCCTAACGCAACCGCAAAAAAAGGTGCCCAAGGAGATCATACGGATAACAGAAGAGCTAGGGGAAGGAAAAGAAGAGGGAACAGGTTTGGCGGGCCAGCCCCCTAGGAACACAAACCAACGACCAAAGTCCCATATGGATAGGGAGCAGCCTATGGCATGGACAAACCCGCATCTGGTGACGGGATCGCCGATCAAGTCATCTATTGAAGCAAGGGAGGGGTCCAAAGCCCTATGGGAACAAGTTCTTCTGAATAAAGGGTCAGCAGGGCCCAAATCAAGAAAGGATAAAATATATAGTCCTTGACTGGACCCTGCACACTTGGAACCTCATGTGCCGACATGAAGACAAGAACAAATCCAAGAATCACCGAAAAAGAGAAGATTAAGTGACATTGCAGTGTCAATGCAGAAAGAGTCACCGAATAAAAAGCCTGACATGATGGCAATTATGTCAGCAATGTCAATCGTGCTAGCACCATTCTGCAAGCTATATGAGGCAATCAAAGAGGATGTTAAGGACAATACCACAATCCTAGCCAACATGATAAACAAATTGTCACATGTGGAAAGTTATATTACTGCTGTAGAACATCGAGCGAATCTCTAGCCGTGCAATTGGGAAAGCAAAATTAAAACGTTGGAAAAGAAGATCGAAACTATGGAAGCCTTAAACAAGGAGAAAATGGCACAATTGAGTACCACAAAATGCAAGCCAACGTATTGCCTGGAGAAAAGAGAAGCAAACAGGAGTCAAAGTACAAAAAAAATAGCCCAAGTGCTGTTCAATATGACTGAGGAAACAAGAGTGCCGGCAAAAACGAGGCAGACATCCAAGTCCCCTGAGATAACCTACATCGGGCAGGGGCACCAAGAAAAGGAAAAGTATGATAAACCAAGCGAAAGACGGATAAAAGAATGCACTGCCAGATCGCCAAAATCCATAGAGGACTTCTTGGAGTCTTCTGAATTAATGAACATGTCAATTCATGTAGACAAGGAGGAAGTTGACCCAAGCAAAGACAGAAGAGAGAGAGGAGCTAACAGAAAACCAGCCACCCAAACAAAGGTTTTGGAGGAAGTTAACAGGGGGGCTGAGAAAGACCATATGTCCAAGGAGACCACCGCTATCCTGTCGGTTAATTCAGAGGACTCAGACCTTAAAAACAGACACCAGTCAACGTCGGAAAACACAACGAACAATCCAATGAAAAACATCATAACAGAATTGTCACCAAATGAGAAAGAGCAAAGATCTGAAAAGGTCAAACAAAAGAATCAGAAAGAGGAGATGAGAGTGTTTAAGCTGGAGCAAAGGGATAAGGATGGGGGCTTCTTGATCCTCAATAGACCGACAGTTTTGAACATAATGAAGAAAATGAAAACCTTAAAAAAATCAGAACAGAACATCTTAAATTGGTAGAGCCTTATCACAGGGAAAAGAGGGCAAAGGCCTATTTACACCTTAAGTGAGCGGGAATCGAACAGATTGACAAAAAAACCTGTGATGAAATCGAAATTTTGGGCTTCCGTCTGACAGAGATAAACAGGATAAGAAACAAAAGCCCCCATACAATTGAAAAGGCAGGACACCAAAGAGCGTCAACACACTACAAATCAAAGACGGAAGAGCTGTACCGCCAGAACCGCTGGAATTACGCCCAGGAGCTTGATGTAGGCCGAAAGGACAACCGAGTCACCCGAGGGGAAGGAGTTCGAAAGAGTGAGAGAAGTGCGAAAGGGGCCTCCCCGACGAGAGAAATTCATCAAGAATGGCAGGTGAAGAGATAAGGAGACAGGATGCAAAGAACAGAGCAATAGCCATCACCGAGGGGGCAGTACCAGCTGAACACAAGACAGGACAGTGAAAATGGTTAACGCAAAGCTGGAACAAAAAATAGGAAAATAGCAACGACCAGGGTCACCCAGCGTCCTCGAGAAAAAACACAGCAGTGACGCGGAGAGGCCCGAAAAAGAAAATTTGACCTTGGCTTCATGGAACACAAGAGGCCACGTACATTTGACAACAGCAGGAAAGGTCGACTTGGGCATATATGACATAATATGCCTCCAAGAAACGTGGTTGGTGGATAAGCCGGCTCTGTACGGCTATACTGTGGAAATCTCTTCGGCAGTGAAAGGACTGCTTGGAAGACCGTCGTCGGGCCTCCTAGTGGCGATTAAAACAGGACAGGGCCTAGCAGAACCGAGAGAATGGAAAGAGGCATACAAACTGCTGGTGGTCCTGACGTCATGGAGGCAGCCCAAAGGAAAGAAGCAAGAGTCACACGCAACGCCTCTAGCGATAGTCAATTGCTATTGGAACCCGCAAGGGATGTCCACTAAAATGTTCTGTGCCAACATGAGTGCGACGATCGACCAGTTGTACGAGAAATTTGAAAGAATAAAAATCGTAATTTGTGGCGATTTCAACGCAAAATGCATTGACCCAGGGAAGTTACTCCCAAAAACCGCATAGGGAAGCGAGATACAGGAAGCAGCTGGTGAAAGAGGAAAGGTGTGGAACGAAGTCATCAGAGTAAGGAACATACAAAACACAGCCTCCCTCTTCCCCTCACAACGAAACCTCCCAACGTGGGAACGCAATGCCTCAAAAGCGACCCTCGACTATATTTTTATTTCTGGGGGTCTCACAAGCGTCATGAGGAGCTTTGAGGTAATAAAGACAAAACAAAGCGACCACAAGTTACTGCCTTGCACATGGCAGGGCAGTAGACCGCACAAAGAATCCTACGACACAGCTATTGAATCCAACGCCCAGAAAATGCGACTCAAAATAACTAAAGCAGACATTGGGAAAGTAAAATTAGCTTGGGCCCAAAAGGTAAAAAACAACCAGGCGAAAACCATCAAGGTCAGGCCAAACTACTTACCGCTGTTATTGGCTTTTCGAAGGCAGGTGACAAAAAATAGCAGAAAAAAAGTAGAGCCAAGTCACGCCTTTGATAAAGCTTTGGTTGATAAAAGAAAAGCAGTATGTAGATGGAAAAGACCAGCAAAAAAAAACAGCGCCCAAGAAGATTGGGAGAAATGGAAGCAGGAAATGAAAGGGTACGCAAACTGGAGAAAACAGCATAGAGCATGCCAAATGCAAATAGACGCTAAGGAGATGATGAGCAAACTGCAATCAAAAAAGTCCAGGGACTTCTGGGGCCTAATAAACGCAGCAACTATCACACAAAGCGCCGCGCAGAGCAACGCAGTGTCAGAAGCAAGCTGGACGCGGTACCTAACAACCGAATTTAAGAGCTTGGATCAAGAGGCAGTTACAGAGACACAACGAACCATCACTCCATGGATTGACGTATCCGATCCAGCAGACATTGAAATGACAATCAACAGACTGAAAATATCTAGAGCCCCAGGTCCGGACGGCCTCACAAATATGACCTTAAATTGTGCCCGAAGGAATGGTCAGAAGTGATCAGTAAGATCTTCGAGGAGTGCGCCAGGACTAAAATGATCCCAAAAACCTGGTTGAATGCGGTCATAGTGCAAATCGATAAGAAAGGAGCCCGAAGTGAGCCTGAAAGTTATAGACCTATTGCCCTACTGGACATAATATGGAACATTTTCACCACCCAGCTCTTGCACATTTACGTACATGGGAACAAAATGGGCCATCAAAAGACTTCCTGCAAACAGGCTTCCAAAAAAACGGCAGCACAGGGATTAACATTCTACTTTTGAATATCCTGAAAGCAAAAGTAAAGGAAGGGTCCCCAAAGATCCTTCTGGCTTTTGTGGACCTATCAAAAGCTTTTGATAGGATAGACCGGATAAAGCTATGGTCTAAATTACAATCGTGGAAATGCCCGGAGGAGGTTATGGACCCGATAAGAGCCCTACACGCTGAGACAAAAATCAGGGTGAAATTAAATCAACAAGGCACCCTATCAGAAGAGATTGATGTAAACAGAGGCGTCAAGCAGGGGTGCCCACTGGCCCCGGCCTTATTCATTGCATTCCTGGGTGAATACCAATATTCAGAAAGTAAAATAAGAGCATTCCCGCCCAAAATCGGAAAAACAGAGATTCCACGCCTGCTGTACGCTGATGATGTAATTCTCATCGATAAAACCAAAGTGGGGCTGCAACGGAAGTTATCAAACTTGGCAAAATACATCAGTGAAAACAATCTTGAAATAAACAAATCCAAAACAAAGATCCTGGTGATAGAAAAAGGCCCAAACCAAACAAAGAAAAATAAGACTTTGTTTCTTGAAAATATGAAAATAGAAACCGTAAAGAGTATCAAATATTTGAGTGTATGGATCGACAGCTCCGGAACGGACAGCGCGTGGCAAAATCAATTGTGGGAGAAAGCAAAGCGCCTGACCGCACAAACAAGAGCAGTGGACAGGAAATTTGGAAAGTTTTCACTAACACCAGCGATCATTTTCTACAAAGCAAAGGTTGTGCCATCCTTAATCTACGGAACGGAATCCTCTCTGTACATAACACGAAATCTGTGCACAAAATTGGAAGGCTACGTATGGAAAACGCTATTGGGGCTCCCAAAATCAACATCTATGCCAGCGATCAGGAGAGAACTGGGCCTGGTATCCTTAGCATCCACGGTGGATCAAAGCGCGATGAGATTATTTAGAAAAATAATCATGTCAGATACTCTATACACCTATGAGATCCTGAGAGATGAAATCGCAGCAGGAAAATGCGCAGCCCTAAATAAATGGGCAAAGGCCAGAAAAGACGATCTAAAAAAAATAGCCTGCTCAGAAAAAGATCTGATGGAAAACCTTGACCGAATCAAACAAAAAATGGAAGAGTGGGATTGGATTACTACCACGGAAAAAGCATCTGGAAATAAATTACTAACACATCTACCACCCACCTTCAACAGGCTGAAAACACCGCAAAATTACTGTCAAAAATTCCCAGACAAAAAATTGAGATCCCTATTTCTGAAAGCTAGACTCAATCTACTGCCAACAAGGGAGATCCTAGCCATCCGTGATCCGAAGAGTCTGAAGTCATGCCGCCTGTGTGAAAATCAAACAGTAACTGAAACTCTAAAACATCTAGTGATGGACTGCCCGAAAACTATGGAAAATCGAAAAGCCTACCTCCGACCTTTAGCCGCCAGTGCGTGGTTCTTGGAACCCGACGATTGGTGGAACAGACTAATTTCAGGCGAAAAAACGAATTGGACGACGGCCACAGCAAAGCTAATAGATTTAGCTGTGAAAGAAATCAACGCACATGCACCTTTACCGCAAATAGCCAAACGAACTGAAGCAGCATAGGGAAGCAGAAAAAGTCACAAATCGCCGGACAGTGTTCTCAACATCATTCAATCCAGCCGTCATGACGAAAGCGGGATTTGTGTGAAGACCTTCCCTAAGGAACGAAAAGAAAGTGTGAGGAAGTTTTGATAAAACTCACTGTCTTTTGCAGCGAGTAAAATTCAATAAAAAGAAAAAAAAAGAAAAAGAAAAAAGTAGAGGCCTTAGATAGATTAACGCAGTACTTCTAGGGTGTCAGTTACTATTGCTTGTACGCAGCTATGTTTTCTAAGGGACACTGCAGAAGGAGTCGCTCGGCAGTGTAGTGTCAAGGGGGGAAGGCCAGATGGGCTCACTCATTCCCTGGGACCCCCGCTTCCATGCTGGTGTCACAACCACCTGGTATTTCTGGTTCAGGCAGCCGAAGTGGGTTAGGCGGGGGCGATTATGTATATCAAGGTGTTGTGTGGTGTTAACTGTTCAAGCGTAACCACAGGTGTGCGGGTGTATTACCCCCTGCATGCAGTGCTATTTATTCCAGTTCAGAGGTCAGGTTGCAGGGTTCCGACATGTTGGGAAGCCCTGGAGAGGTTGGCCTTCTTTAAGGGGACGTTGAGGATCCAGGATATTTATCTCCTGCGGGCCTGTGGGAGCCTGCTCACTGGGACTTGGTGTTGCTGCTTACAATGGCCCACTTCGGCACCCGGCTGTTCCTCTGAAAGACAGGCGTGTTTCCTCCCAAAAGACTAAGCTGCGGCTCAGCCCCCACCCCAGGTCCACCTCTTGGGCCCTTTTCCCTAAACAGGAGGAGAGAGGTGAACCTCTCCCCCTCAAGGGATCACCTGGTGCCAGATGGAGCACGAGGCCCAGGTTCGGGGGGGGGGGGGTAGGGCGGGGATTGCATTTCTGAGTCTGGTGCCTCAAATAGCTGGGGACTGCTACATACTCAAACGAGTGAGGTGGGAGCCCACACCCCACACCCTCAGCATTGGTGAATGGAAGTCAGGTCGGGAAGGCCGAGCGCCCGTGAAACTCTTCTTGGGCTTCCTTCATAGCTAGTCACGGGGCGCCCTCCTTCAACTTGTAAAGTGGGTCAGACTCTTCAAAAACGGGGGGAGAATGGACAGTGGATGCTCCCCCGTGACCTCGCATCAGATCAGCGCGGAGCCGCAGAACGGGTCAGGGACAGCCACCGCACCGCAGCAAACCTCTGGTTACATTACTGCCGGAATCCATGGACCTCCAGGTCCGTTCTTTTTCCCATGCAGGGTACATGGTGCAGGCTCGGCAATGGGGCCACAATCACAGAATGTTGAGGCTACATTGGGCGGCTCTTTTCCCAAATGTGCCTGGCTGAAGGGGAGCTATGCAGATGTGTTAATTCATCTCTGCACCTCCTGGTGGCCGATATTTTTGCATCATTTCTTGACCTGACTAAAGTATTTGATTCCATTAACCATGCACTATTGTGGATGAAGTTAAAATCTATTGGGGTGCCACTTGCTCTTTTGGTTTCAATTAAGGCTTGATACAGAGACTCTAGGATATCCGTCAGGTGTGATGATCAGTATGGGTACTCGAGAGAATTTAGCAGTAACGAAGGGGCAAAACAAGGTTGCTCCCTTGCCCCTCTTTTATTTCCATTATTTCTATGTAACAAACATCTCTTATTCCACCCTCTCTAGACGGGGCCCGCGTAAGGGCACTACTGTATGCAGACGATACAGTGCTGCTGGATCTAACCCCCACAGGTTTACAGCTGAGTTTGGACTATGCCAATATGTATTTTAAAAACCACAGGTTGACACTAAACCTTGTAAAATCTAAGATTCTGGTGTTTGTGAAAAAAAATGAAGAACAACCCTACATGGTCACTTATGAGTGAACCTCTTAAGGTTTTGAACGAATATAAATACTTAAACCTGCTATTCACCTACTTTGGGTCGTGGAGAAATCATATAAGCACAATTTCTAACCAAAGCCAAGTCGCCTTTGGAAGGCTCATTCGGAGCTAAATGCATGGATAAATGCCTACAGGTAATGCAGACCAGACCATGATTAATTTGGCTACTCTTTATTGGGCAGAAGTGTGGGGCACTACCCTGTGCAGGCATCTAGAGACGATGCAAAATAAGGGCTTTTGTAGGTTTATAGGCATACCTCCTAATTCACCTGCAGATGCTGTTCACTTTGAACTGGGTGTGATAAATATCTCCCTTTTATCAGAACATCACTTTTTGGACATGCCCCTTTCTCTAACCCAAATGTATTGGTGGCAATGTCGGAACTGAGCAAAGTCAGTGAAAATTGGCTCTTGTGCGGGCAGAATCTAAGGTATGTCTGGAACTTTACGGCTGAGGAGGTACAGGTTGCGTCTTTCAAAATCTGGCTGCAAATCCATTCTTAAAAAGGGCAGCTGAGCTGGAAGTGAGTGCCTTCTTAGAGTGAGTGGTTACGCTCCCGTCTTCAAGGTTTTATGACCCTGTTTCGGTGTTCCCAAAATGCTCACCAACAATAGTCAGATTACACTCTCCTAACAGCCGCAGTTTGCTGCTTATGGCACAAATAAATGTATTAGCATTGCAAGCGAGAGTGCCATGGTTGAGGCTAGAGAAAACCTGTCCCTGTGGTTTGGGTTGTATGGGGGATCTGATTAATTTTTTAACAGTCTGTAGGTTTACAATTAATATGAGAAAATGCTGGCTTAGGTGCAGCATTTTAACCAGAGTAATATAAGACCCTGCACAGGGGCAATTAACTTATTTATGAATACTAATGATGTAACATTTTGATCTGATGCAGCCAATTTTATTACGGAATGTTTTAACGTGTCAAATATTTTATGGAAGAAAGGAATCTAGTTTTATGTGGTGTTCGATGATAATTTTATGAACTGTTGTGTCGTTGTGTTAATGGACGTATTGTCTGAATAAAATGTATTTTCCTTTTTCCTACTATGCAGAGACTTAGGTCTGCAGTTGTTTCACTCGGACCACAGCTGTAACACTAGAGTGCAGCTCGGGCTAGACCCAGTAGAGGAGGTGGAGCACCTAGAGCTTGGAGCACAGTGCTGGATGCAGGGGAGGATGTCTAGATGTCTGGATAGAGAGAGGAACGCCTAAACTTTAAACACAACAGCTTTCCTGGATAGAGGGAAAAAAGCCTACATTTCGTCACACAGCAACAAATGCAAAACACCTAGATTCGAATTCCTGGAGAGGACTAAATACTGGATATGTATAACATACAACTGTGGGCGACGTTGTGAGGAATTCGACCATCCGCACTGTGGGTGTGCGCTCACCTGGGCCTTTTTGAAATTTTATATGAAATTAAATGATGGTAGATCAACCTCTGGAAAATGTGTGGGGCTAATCTGCACACATTTTCCTATGCTCACCGCACGACATACACATAGTGCTGTCTACTCTGGATAGATACAGCCTACAAGAGCAGTCTTCCCTGTCATATTTAGTTGGGATCTGATAGGTGGAATACATGAAGCATCTCAGAAGGGGGAGGGCCAAAACCTTCTTCCTGCCATGGCCAGCCTAATTAACTATCAAAGGCTCCATTGATCTGCCCTGTCCATTTGGTTACCCTCTGCAGATGGTCACAGCAATTAACATAATTAACATACTAATAGAGTATACTTCATATAGCACAAAAGGAGATTGGCAGAATAAGTCAAAAATGTCCACAGTGCTTGTCCAATTTAATTAGAGAATTAGCACCAGGCAGTGGGTGTCTGTGGGATGTGGGTACACTGCCAATGTACTACCATGGTACATATACAAGCGAAGAAGGGGGTCCACAGACACACTGTGCCAAGAAAGTGCAAAAATAAGCTGTGGTCTGATGTTTATTCAGAGAGATCAGAACAGCCTGACATGTGTTTCGAGCTCAACCGGCTCTTCATCCAAGGCTGATATGTTACATTAATAAATCCAACATAATATTCAAACATATGTGATGAAAACATAAAATAAAGATAATGTTTATAACAAACATGGCACCAAATTAGGTGGCAATGAGGGGCAGCAGGGTAGATGAATCAAATATGATAATCAAATTAAAAATTGCATTACGTACATGTCACGTGAAAAAATATAAATGAAATGAAACTATTTATACAAATGATAGAACCCAAGAACTGCAAAAAAACAATGGGGGGGGGAGAAATGAAAAAGAGAAAAATAACGAGAGCAAACATTTAATTACTAGATTGTTGATACAGAGCGATCAGAGACATTTTTGTCAAGAAGCAATGAAGGTAAATTGGTATATTGTGGTTCAAGTGAAAGGTTCAAACGCATAAAGGCATACATTTGCCTGTGGTGGTGACAACTGCCGTGGAGAGATAAAGTATAAGGTACAATAGTTAATGAGCCCAAGATAAAAGAACCCATTGGTGCATGGTTCGAGAGATAAAAATTTATATTTACCTCTAATGCTTCGCGGATTCGGAAAAATTCTAAAGTAAAATAATATATAGGTTACAGATGTATACTGGCAACTTAGAGATAATTACAAGCCATGAGGCTAACATGTTGGAGATTAAATGACTGAAGTAATGAAAAAGCCTACAATACGGCTATTCCTGAGATAGCCATGCGGTACTCCGCAATGGTTAATGCAATTACCTAATTGGATTAATGCATGAAGTCCACAATGTGGCTAAAAACAGCTGCAGTGAAGCCCGTGCCTAAATTCGGCCGCTGCCAGCTGCAACGAGGATTAATTGCCAGGGATCGTATGAAAGTGGTTTTACCTGCACGGCAATCAAGATTACAGAAACGAACGGCTTGAACACGGAACCGCTACTGCTGGGGGACATATAAAAACAAACCTCCATGTCCATGCCCAGCTAGACAGTGGAGTAACAACCTAAAGGTGGCTGCAAGCACGGACGTCACCTTGGATGAGTCAAAAAATATCGAAAACTTAGTTGGAATGCAACTGGGCGTTACCCTGTACATATAAGTGACATATATCAACCGTGAAAATGCAAATTAAAATTAACATGAGCAGAGTACAATTTTATATAATTACGGAGCAATTTTGAAAAAAAAATGTGTATTGATTATGTTAATAACAACAGCACTCCATTTACTAGCATGCCTCAAGGAATTTATAATACAAGAGATTAGAATAGTCAAAAAGCATTCATTTGGAGAACTGGAGCTGAAATTGGGTCATATTAGGGTAATGGAAAAACCGGAAATTGTATCTGTGAAAAGAAACCGCAATGACGTGGAATGTGTTTAGGGCTAATGATAGAATGGCGCAAAGTAAGACTTAAATTGAGATGGAGATTAATTGAAGTGAGGACACTTATACTTGACAAAAATGTGTACAGCGATCACACAGTATAGTTACACGTAAGATATTAAAAAATGTGCAATTGCATCACTTTATGTACAGCCATGATGTAAGCTCAATAGAAAAGTAGGGCACTAGTGGGACGACATTGACAAACAAATTACACCTGGACCAAAGCATGTGTGTTGTGATATACTCATAATGCACATTTATAAAACACTGCAAATTCATGATCAGAATTCAGACCATTATAGACTGTTTGATATTTGCAGATAAGGCGAGCCTCAAGTTGGCGGAGCTTCAGTTGAAAATTACCTCCTCTGGGGGGCAATGAAACTTTCGCCAGGCCCACAAACCTGATAAGGTCTTTGCTATCAAGTTGATGCCGCACTTGCCAATGTGCTGCCAATGAATGAATATTTGGCTTCCTGGCTGCCAATGGTCGCTAGGTGTTCCCTAATACGAATTCTAAGGGGTCTGATCGTGCTGCCTATATATTTAAGTCCGCAAGTGCAGATAATACAGTAAACCACAAATTTGGTGTTGCAATATATAAAGGTGTCCACACTGTATTGGCCTAGAGCTCCAAAGGAGACAATGGGCCTCATTACGAGTCCGGCGGCAACCAGCCGGTTTTTCCGGCTCGGTTACCGCCGGACTTGTATTACCATTCCGCCTCCGTGACTCCTGGAATTACCAGGGCATTACGACCCTGGTGTCCCGGGAATTCCGGAGGCGGAATTCGGTAAATCCCCATTCCCATTGAGTCCAATAGGACTCAATGGGAATGGGGAAGTGGAAACACCGATACCATCTCGTGATGGTGCTGGTGTTTCCACGTCCACCTGCAGGCGGGCAGTGTTAAACCCGCCAGCCACTTCCCGCCTGCAGGACTTGAGATCGGGCAGTCCGGAATTAACAGTGGCGGCGGGTTTACCGCCACTATTATTTCCGGACCGCCCGACCCGTAATGAGGCCCAATTTGTGTTTCTAATGCATATTTGCACATACTGCAACATCCACATTTGTGGAAACCTTGAACCCTGGCTGAATGCAGCCATGTGGTTGGCGGACTGAGAGGGCCCATAAAAGAAGGGCAGAGTTTGTTTTTCAGAGTTTTGCCTTCACTAGGTGATAATAGGTTTGGGGTCAAGCCAATTTGAGATGTCAGAGTCCAGATGTAACAGGTGCCAATGTCTACGTACTATATTGTGAATCAGATGGCTGTCTGTATTAAATCTGGTAATCAGACTAATTTTTTTGGCAGCTGGTTTTGATATGCGAGTTTTAGGAACTAACAACGCAGATCTCTTCAACTGACGTACTGTTGCCACTGTTTTATCCAAGTTTTTAGTTTCATGCCCTCTCTCTGTAAAGCGAGATTTGATTAAATTGCTTTCCACAATGAAGTCTTGTAGGTCTGAACAATTTCTCCTTGCCCAAATGAATTTGCCTTTCGGGATATTGTTAATTACATGTTTTGTGTGGCAGCTTTCTGCATGTAAGGTGGCATTAACAGACGTGCTTTTGCGAAACGTCTTTGTCGTCAAAGCTTTGTCAGACAATTGTATAGTAAGATCCAAAAAGTCAATCCTCGTTTGACTGCTGGTGGATGTGAATTGAATCCCCCAATCATTGTTATTTAAAAAAGAAACAAATTGTTCAAGGATACTGAATGAGCCTGTCCAAATCATAATAACGTCATCAATGTAACGCTTCCAGAGATGTATATATTGAGAGTAAACTGAATTAATAAAGACAAATGTTTGTTCAAAGTGTTGCATGCATGCATTAGCAAGAGCCAGGGCAAAACTAGCCTCCATCGCAATTCCAATCAATTGTTTGAAGAAGACATTGTTAAAGAGAAACACATTATTCAGTAAAGTAAATGAAAGGAATTATTTCACCATTTTAACGTGTTCAAAGTGGGAAGCAGAGGATTCATGAAACAAATAATTCACACTTTCTATTGCTTTGAAATGGTCAATCGAAGTGTACAATGCTTTCACATAAAGGGTTACTAACCAGCAATTGTCATGAAATTGTAGTTTGTCCAAGATTTCAAGTACATGCATTGTATCTCTAATGAATGTAGGGTTAACAATACAGCAGGTAATAGGAATTCATTTATATAAATGGAAATAGGTTCAAGTACACCACCTCCTCCACTAACAATAGGTCTCCCTTCCAGAATGTCAATACATTCTTTATGGATTTTAGGCAAAACATAGGCTGTAGACATGATGGGACCATCTACCATGAGAAAGTGTCTTTCCACATCCGTAAGTAATCCTTTTTGATGCCACTTGGCTATTATTTGGTTGGCCAAGCTGTGGATTTCATGTAATGGATTTTTTGGAAGTGTGAGATAGGAGTTGCCAAAATTAAGGTGACACATCCCCATTGTGACGTAATCAGATTTATCCATCACAACTACATTGCCTCCCTTATCCGCTTCTTTAATAATTAAAGCAGAATTGGCAGTCAGTTGTTGTAATGCCTGGAATTCCAATTTACGCAAATTGTAAATAGATTAGTTGCGGTTACTCAAATGATTGTCAGCTAATTGATGTACATTGTTGACTACTGCCTGATAGAAAGTGTCAATGATGTTATCAATGGGAAAAACATGCGTGAACTTGGATTTCTTACTGAGCTCTTTAATATTAACATTTTGTTGTACTATATCCAAATCAGATAAAATATCAGTAATGCTAGTTTGAGAAAGACGGTCCGAGTCTTCCAAAGTCATAAGTACATGCGTGCTTAGCAATGTCTAAATTGAGACCTGGGATACTGTCGGTGTTGGAGATTGTGGTATGTAATTTTTGACCTGTGTCGCATAGAAGTTTTTGGGCTTGAGTTTACGGACAAATTTAAATAAGTAAATTTGAATGTCCACATAGTTATTGTGGGCAGAGGGTACAAATGAAAGGCCCTGTTCAAGACAGCTGTTCCAGCCAGAGAGAGTGAGTGTGTCTGCCAACTTGAGGCTCGCCTTCTCTGCAAATATCGAACAGTCTATAACGGTCTGAATTCTGATCATGAATTTGCAGTGTTTTTATAAATTTGCAATATGAGTATATCACAACACACATGCTTTGGTCCAGGTGTAAGTTGTTTGTCAATGTCGTCCCACTAGTGCCCTACTTTTCTATTGAGCTTACATCATGGCTGTACATAAAGTGACGCAATTGCAAATTTTTTAATGTCTTAAGTGTAACTATACTGCGTGATCGCTGTACACATTTTTGTCAAGTATAAGTGTCCTCACTTCAATTAATCTCCATCTCAATTTAAGTCTTACTTTGCGGCATTCTGCCCTAAGCACATTCCACATCATTGCGGTTTCATTTCACAGATACAATTCCGGGCTTTTCTATTACCTTAATATGACCCAATTTCAGCTCCAGTTCTCCAAATTAATGCTTTTTGACTATTCTAATCCCTTGTATTATACATTCCTTGTAATTTACATTTTCACGGTTGATATATGTCCCTCATATGTACAGGGTAACGCCCAGTTGCCTTCCAACTAAGTTTCGATATTTTTTGACTCATCCAAGATGCATCCGTGCTTGCAGCCCCCTTTAGGTTGTTACTCCATTGTCTAGCTAGGCATAGACATGGAGGTTTGTTTTTATATGTCCCCCAGCAGTAGCGGTTCCTCTGTCGAGCCATTCGTTTCTGTAATCTTGATTGCCGTGCAGGTAAGACCACTTTCATACGATCCCTGGCAATTAATCCGCATTGCAGCCGCCAGCGGCTGAATTTAGGCACGGGCTTCGCTGCAGCTGTTTTTAGCCACATTGTGGACTTCATGCATTAATCCAATTAGGTAATTGGATTAACCATTGCTGAGTACCGCGTGGCTATCTCATGAATAGCCGTATTGTAAGCTTTTTCGTTACTTCAGTAATTTAATCTCCAACATGTTAGCCTCATGGCTTGTAATTCTCTCTAATTTGCCAGTATACATCTGTAACCTATATATTTTTTGACTTTAGAATTTTTACACTTCCGCGAAGCATTAGAGGTAAATTTAAATGTTCATCTCTTTCACCATGCACCAATGGGTTATTTTATCTTTGGCTCATTAACCATTGTACCTCATACTTTATCTCTCCACGGCAGTTGTCACCACCACAGGCAAATTTATGCCTTTATGCATTTGAACCTTTCACTTGAACCAAAAGGTACCAATTCACCTTCATTGCTACTTGACAAAATGTCTCTGATCACTCTGTATTAACAATCTAGTAATTAACGGTTTGCTCTCTTTATTTTTCTCTTTTTTGTTTCTCTCCCCCCCCTTGTTTTTTTGCAATTCTTGGGTTCTATCATTTGTATACTTATTTTCATTTAATTTATCTTTTTTCATGTGACATGTATGTAATGCAATTTTTTATTTGATTATCATATTTGATTCATCTAACCTGCTGCCCCTCATTGCCACCTAATTTGGTGCCATGTTTGTTATAAATCTTATCTTTATTTTATGTTTTGATCACATATGTTGAAATATTATGTTGAATTTATTGATGTAACATATCTTCCTCGGATGAAGAGCAGGTTGAGCTCTAAACACGTTTCAGGCTGTTCTGATCTCTCTGAATAAACATCAGACCGCAGCTTATGTTTGCACTTTCTTGGCACAGTGTGTCTGTGGACCCCCTTCTTTGCTTGTATACTTCATATAGGCCCACATGGAGCCTGGCTGCAGAGGCTAAAACAAAGGAGAAAGGGAACCCCAACACACCTTTGAATTGCACTGTGTCAACCTGAAGCCAGCTCCTGCTTCTCAGTATCAAGGGCAGTCATGTCATGTCTAGAACTTTGTATTTACAGTAGTCATCCCTGCATGGGGACCCCATTCAGAACGGTACGAGTGTGTGGATTGGTGGAGACAGAAAGTCTGTTCTCTACGCATCTTCATTGGAGACCTGCCGTTTTAATCAGGAACCACAGAGAACTCAATTAACCAGAGAGACCCTTTGCTCCACAACAGACAGGAACATTAGTGGGACTTAGTATTACAAGTTTTCACCCATTTACTTTGGATTGGATTGGTTCATTAAGGTAGTCTTAGCCTACACCAATCACTGTGGACTGTTTGGATTTAAAGGATGGCTAAAACCCTCTTTTGGGCAGATTTTCTGAAGACTTTGCAAAGATTAACAAGAAGAACTCATTTGCACCCTGGCTGAAGGTACAGTTTGCCTTACAGCTTCCACCAGTGTAGGAAGGCTAGGATTTCCAAAGAGGGAAGCAAGGTCCCTCACCTAAACATCTCCAAGGGAACAGAGGGAGATACTGAATCCAGAGGACCCTCAAGCATGTCCAGAACTGTTACCCAGCCAGTACATAGCATGTCCTGCTAGACCATGCAAGCAAGCTTCCTAGGTCAGAAGTGCCAGAGAGTCTCTGAACCAAACAAAGGACAAGGCTGTGGCCTGCAACACTCTGCTCAGCTTTGGGACTTAAAGGACAAAATAAGCCCAGTGAAGAAGCTAGGAGGCGTGCATCGACAAGCATCAACCAGGAAAAAATTTTGAGCCAATCGAGCCCCTTGAGCTGCAACCGTCTGCACCAGAGACTGTTGTCACTCCGCACTCACTAATGTCGTTGGAGATGCCTTGACCAGTGCTTCATACCAACCAACAAGCACTGAGATGTTTCCTGACCCTGATATGCCTGTAGGCCAACCTTTAGTCATCCGTCCAGCATCACTCGCTGGACTGCCTGCCGCCTGATACCCGCAGCTGTCTCCCATCTTGAACTCTGTTGCTGAAGGTGCAAAGCGCCCTAAAACCAACAGCACACTGTTGAGCATCAAGAACATCTACAAGCACAAGGTACATTGTGGTTCTGTCCCCCTGGTCCTTCTCCAAAGGCCCCTAGTGACATTTTACGACCCATTACTCCCTCTGTGTTGAAACCAAGTATCTTTTATCTATTGTGATTAATTACTTTACCGACTACCCTCCTGTCAGTATATAGAGTGCATCACTTTCCCTTCTTGAAACTGTCTGTCCTCTGCATTCCTTTACAGGGTGTGTTGTATTTTGTAGTGTGCTAGAACTGTCTGTTGAATAATAATATAGTAGATCTTTTTTTACAACCTTGACTGGACAGTCCCTTTTATCATTGGGTAATAATTGTATTTTCGCTGTGTTGCAACAAACCAATGATCCATAACCTTGTGGAGATAAGCCTGCCGTTCTGTGAATGTTACCAAAATTTGACAAGGAGGTTTATAATTTGCTTGTGTTTCAAATCTGTTCGAATCCCATCTGGGGTACACGATGTGTGGGGCTGATTGATGGTTTAGAAAACGATATTCATCCCTGGACCACTGGTGACCCGGAAGTTGATTAGTCACAGACGTGCAGCAGACCACAAGCTTTTTGGTAATAGGAGTAATTAGAGAGGTGGGACAGTTTAATATGTCTGCTTACTATGTCAGTCGCTGCTGGTTGACGGCTGCACTGCAGACTCCACCGGCAAACACTAGCAAACACTAGCAAACACTAGCAAACACAATCTGGAGCTGCTATTGCACAGGGTGCCCTTTGCCTCAGGGCTCTTCACAGTAGGGGCTGCACGGGTAGTAGGATTGCCCAGCTGAGTTTGCTTAAGTGGGACTGCTGGCCTAATCCGGTGTCAGGGGCATAGTGGGAGACAGTAGGGATGGATGAAACCAGGAAGCGATCGACCTCAACAGGCTGTGATGTGGCAAAATGCAATCGTTTTCCCCAAACACAAAGAAATTACTTTCAAACATTTGCCACACACTGGCATCTCTTGCATCTGTACTTTTGGGGTTTGCCTTTGTACTTTGCCTTGTCTGCATTAAAACATTCTTCTTATTGTGTGTTGAATTTGTATTTTGCCTTGACTGCATTCAAACAAACTTTGGGAATTTTCTGCATTAGCAATTTTGTACCACTCAAACATTTGTTTGTGTGCTTGTCGGAATCCCCCGGCACCCCGGGCTGCTTCGGGCATATTCACTGGTTTCTTCCAGCGTGTCCGATTCTGCTCGTGCCTAGCTGTGTGGTTCATTCACCTGCTTCCCGCTTTGGAGTGTGTAGGCATTCTTCCAGCGTCCTGCTTGGCGCTGCGGTCACACGCCAGCTTTCCATTTTGGCCTAGACTGGTGAATGCTGTCTCTTCAAGTGGTACACCACCCAGGAGCTCCTGCGCGACTCCCAGCATCTCCACGGCCCTTCTTGCTCGTACATGGAATTTCTCCTCCTGTCCCGGTGGCCTTCTCTGCTTCACCACACTTGTCTGTGTGCCTCACATTCGTGAGCCTCAGCATGGAGTTCACTATCTTCTCCTGCACTACTTGATCCAATAGTGCAGTTCCCATCTTTAAAAGTCCCACACACTGCAGACTTGGAAAAACAACTAGCCTGCATGTTGCACTTCGAGCTCCTATCCCTTTGCACATACTCCCTCCCCCTCCTCCTCATCTCAGTACCTGGGTGCTTATGGGAGTTGTAGTCCATGGATGTACTTGGGCTTTTAACTCTTTCAACAAAAGGTGATATGTGTGAGTTTTGGGTGTTTGGGCCAAAGGTGGGGGCCTGACCAGAGTAGTGTAGAGAAAAGGTTTCTAGACTTCCTGTACAAGAGGGAACCGTTTGCAAACAATAGGCCATTATGGTCATGGGTGTCAGATGGTCTTCCTCATGGGAAAGGGTGGATACTTTGCCTCATCCAATTAAGTAATGACATCTCCCCAGTAGTTGTCTCCTTCCATGTGATCCTCCCTCATATAGCCGGCCCCAGGATCAGGATCAGGATCAGGTAGCAGCAGCCATCCTCTGGCCATGTGGGAGGAGGTTCCCACTGGGAAATCTGTGATGACTCCATTGGATTCATCACACCTATTACCTTTACCTTCCCAAGAAACATCTTCTGTACATGAACACACACTCTCAGAGCCTAAGAGTGAACCGCCTAACAATTGACAGACAGGAGGTGGAAAAATTGAGCTTTTCTGGAATATGACAAAGACCATGTCCTAGGTAAAGATCTAAGCATAGAAGGCTTTCGCAGATTAATTTCCTTTTGAGGAGATTCCCTTGTCAACTTGCAGGATTAAAGTCTCTCCCTGATTCCACATAAACCAACAAGGAGTTAAGTTAATAGATAATAGTAATAAACAAATTACCAAAAAAACTCTAAAAATGAAAAACCTAAGGCCCTGACAAGCTATGATATGATATGATATGATAGTTTATTTATATAGCACCTATACACAATGTGTTTCAAAGCGCTTTAAGGAGAGGGTCGGGACAAGGGAAAATACAATGACATTCTTACAGGCATGAACAGTAAGGATGTGAAATTAACTATCGTACTCGGCCTAACGACATTTCAGATTGTGCAAGAGCAAAGACATAGATAAGGAAGGGAGGGGGAGAGTGGGAAGGAAATGGAAACAGACAGGCTACTCCCGTACTAGGCCTGATGGCATTTCTCTTAGAACCGGAGAAAACAAAAGGTGAGGGAGAGGGGTGCAGAAAGGGAGAGGTGAAACAAAACAAGCGACTATAGTACTAGGCCTGACGACATTTCAGATAGTGCTGGAGAGGGAAACAAGGAAGGAGACGGGGGGAGCAGACAGATGAGGTTTTTATCATACCAGGTCCAGGGAAAATTCTGATAGAGTAGGTGCATAGAAGAAAGTAAGGGGAGGAGATGGGAAAAGGGAGAAAGGAAGAGGAGGAGAGAACAGAGAGTAAGCAGTCAAAAAGAGTGGAGAAGCAAGAGGGGAGTGCGAATACAATTTCAGAAGTCAGTAGTAACACATAATGTTGCAAGCCAGGATACAAGATGAAGATGGGAGCAGCGTGATTCAGGGCCACCATGAGTACAAGATGCAAAGGAAGTCCAGCATAAAAGTTGAGAAAGGGTGACGCACCGTGAATCAATGAAGTCCATAAAAGTCAAATACAGCATTGGCCACAAGACGGTGATGGTGAAACCAGAATGTATCATGACAGACTCCTGCAGAAGTAGGCTGCTGGGCCGGGGGGCACAAAGTAGAAGAATAAAGCAAAACAGGCAACACCTATTAGCCAGAAGGGGGGGCACATAACAGGGGACCAGAGGGGGTGTGGATGGCCGGTGGGGACAGAGAGAGTACCACATGTTGGTGTATGCTTACCTGCTGTCTGGGCAGGGGGTCAGGCCCCGTGTCCTCCTGGTCCAAACAGGAATCGCCCTTTTCTTTATCTGTCCTTCGCTTCGGACGCCCTTGATCTAAGAGTTAAGAGCAGGAAGGAAGAGGCAGGGCTAAGAAGGTGGGCGGTGCTTAGACCAGGTGACCTAGACCCACTTGCACCTGCTCCCCATCTGCAAAGGAAAAGAGGCTGGAAGGCTCCTTAAGCAGGGAAAAAGAGCGGCAAACAGGAAGGCACCAGTTGGCCGGGGCTTGCTATGTGGGGAAAAAGAGCACCAACCAGGCAGGCACCAGGTGGGCGGGGCTTAGGCTATGTTGGCATGTCTGCGTTAGGACCTATGACATCCCTCTCCCCATCTAACCCTAAGACTAACTAAGCACACACTATTGACACACGTTGTACAACCTTGCTACTCAAAGCCCTTATAACCATGTTCATTTCTTTAAATTCTCTTTGAGTTCAAAGGCAGTTCCCGCTTGAGTTTGGATTCTTTTCTGTAGCTTTGCTTTTCTTTTTAACAAAACAAAAAGGTGATGGCTGGAAGTTTTTGAATTAATCATAATCACGGGCATAGCTCTGGGCAACTCTCCAGACCATCATTTTTCAGTCTGCCAAGCCATTACAGAAGGGGTAAAACCATATGTAAATCAGGTTTGGTCCTACCCCAAAAGAAAGGGCAGCCCAGCCCGGACTGCTACGTCGCATCCCTTCTGCACGTGACCACAAGCATCCCTAGACATGTTTCAGCCTCGTTGGGCATCATCAGTGAGGAGTAGCTTGGTTCTCTAGGCCGGGCAGACTCGGGACCCATGTCTGGGCATACCCATCCCACTCAGGGTGACTTTAGCAAAACAAAAAGGTGATGGTTGGAAGGTTTTGAATGAATCATAACCACGGGCATAGCTCTGGGAAACCCTCGAGACCACTGTTTTTCAGCCTGCCAAGCCATTACAGAAGGAGAAAAAACATATGTAAATCAGGCTTGGTCCTACCTCAAAAGGGGCAGTTCAGCCCGATCTGCTAGATAACATCCCTTCTGCACGAGACCACAAGCATCCCCAGACATGTTTCAGCCTTGTTGGGCATCATCAGTGAGGAGTAGCTTTGGTCTCTAGGCCGTGCAGACTCGGGACCTACGTCTGAGCATACCCGTCCCACTCGGGGTGACTTTAGCAAAACAAAAATGTGATGGCTGGAAGGTTTTGAATGAATCATAACCACGGGCATAGCTCTGGGCAACCCTCCAGACCATCGTTTTTCAGCCTGCCAAGCCATTACAGAAGGGGAAAAATGATGGTCTGGAGGATTGCCCAGAGCTATGCCCGTGGTTATGATTAATTCAAAACCTTCCAGCCATCACCTTTTTGTTTTGCTTTTCTTTTTAAGCCTTCAGTGTTCATCTTTTTAAATGTGGATAATTAGAATCTGGATGTTCTAAACAAAGTAGCATGACCCTCCAACATAGGCCCCAAGGAGTCGCTACCCCCTGAGAAACATAGGTTTCTAATCAGGCAGATCTCCTCCGAGCGGGGGGCAAGAGTGATACATGCCAGCACAAAGGTGAAACACCACGTCCGCCATGGCAATCACAAATCTAATGAAAAACCAAGCAATTTCGCTACCGTAGACATTTGCGGAGAGCCGCAAGGGAGAAAGAAAAGTGGTGAGGGCTGAACAAAGAGCCTTATCAGAAGGTATAGGCTTGCAGGTGCTGCACTGCACATCTCTGGAACGTGTCTCAAGAAGATGGGGTTCAGAGCACTTATCAGAAATCTTTGCAATTCAGACCTTAACCCCCAAGCATTTAATGCACGTACTAGTCTGCACAGATGATCTGATGAGAGGCAATTGGGAATGTTTAGTTCCATGCCCCCCTACTCTTCTGTCTATTCATAAATGGAGTAATTACCAATCTTTTGAAAACTCTTACTGATGTGCTTTATTAGCAGTAGATAGGATCCCTGTTCTGATATTTACTGACAATGCAGTCCTATTGTCATTGATGCCTGTGGGCCGGTGTCGCCAACTGGACATCTTTGCAGGTTTCTTCCGGGAAAATGGCCTGACAATTAACATTCAGAAAACCAAGGTCATGGTCTTCAGCGGGAACGCGGGAGAGGGGGACTAGATCTAATTGTGCCTTGGGTGAAGCGCAAATTGAGCAGGTGAAAACATATGATTACCTTGGCCTAAGAGTTAACGAAGACTGCATCTGTGGGGATCAGTCGCAGAAGGCGAGACTGACCCTAGCCTGGTACAGTGGCACTATTGCCAACTTCGCCAGAGAGCATGGGGGTGGGACTGTGCGTGTGCCCCTAGAGGCTTATAAGGCCCAGGTGCGACAGGTGGCCCTCTACAGGGATGAGCTGTGGGGTTGGTTTAATTCCTCCCACCTGTCTGTTAAAGAAAATACATTCCTGAAGAACCTCCTGGGCCTACCTAACCCAGCTGCAAATTTTCAGATCGCTCTCGAGTTAGACCTACAGCCGATTGAAAAAGCGTGCATGGCAAATCCAGTCTTTTACTGGCTAAGGCTAGGAACTAACAGGAAATTACTCAAACATCGGGGGGCAAAAGGGGATGTAATGATGTTGGAAGGTGCAATGAGACTGCCATGGCTATCATTTCTAAAGAAGGAATATCAAGCGCTTGGCCTCTTTGATTATTGGGTTGACCCAAGGATAATGCCTGGCATGCTCTTGTGGCTGCAAGAGAAGCAGACATTTGAAGGAGACTGCAAACGTGTTCCCAGTTTTTAGATATTGGTCTATGAAACAGGATCAGGGCTATGAAGACTACCTCGACATAATGCACCCAAAGCAGATGAGATCTCTTTTTTCCAAAGTTTGCTTGGGTATACTTTCTTTAGCCGCTTTGAGGTCTAGGTGGAATACTAATGCTAGCCCATTTTGCTCTGTCTGCTAGGACACAAGGGAAGACATGGTCCACTTTCCCACTGCTGTGCCTCAATCATGGTGACCTAAGGAAAGGATCCTTAAAACCTATCTTTGTCCTGCACTAAATCACTACCACTGCGGTGGCTATAACACTCTGTCTACCAACTCATGATCGACTTGCTATTTTTACAATGGGGGGGTATTTGATTAGGGCTTGGCAAAGAAGATCAAATTTGTAAAATAGCTCCAGGACACTAGAATGGGCCACAAAGACTAGCCTAGTGCCCATACGGACCCTTCACTATTGAAGGTATCTACCACTTTGAATTATATGAATTTGATCATTACATCAATCCTTTAATTGGGTGCTGTTATACGGAATCCTCTGTATGCACACTAGCACTTTAGTGGATTTTATAGTGGGCTACCGTTGTCCACAAGTAGAGTGATACACCTGTATGGGTAATATTTATGTAATGATTCTTTTGCCTGTTGCACATGTGTAGCAAGATGTTCAGTATACAGAACATTCACAGGTATCCTGCAAAATACAATAAACCTTGTGCACACTGGCAAATTTCAAAGACTACTGCTGACCAAAGGTTTTCAGAGAGGACAGATTATGATTCCTAATCCTGTAGATCCTTGTGATTTTCTTTGATTTTATATTATGGTTATTGTTGTGTCTTTGAGACTTATGTTTTTGATGGGATTCTTTGCTGTTTTAGATGTGGGCCTTAAAAAGTACCGAAATAAAGCAGAAACAAAATCTTATACCTGAAGTTTCCTGCTCCATCTTGGAATAAGAAACCTTTCTTTAACTATTGACCTAACTATTCCAACACAACAGACAAATATTCAACAACACAATCCCAGATTTTAATATTTCTCTAATCGCTCTCTCTGTAATATCCTATTCTCGCCCTCTTTGACCAGTGTCATCTCCTGACCTTACCAAATTACCTCCTATCCATAACGTTAACATTTTAGAGACTGCTGTCGAAGCGGGCCAGAACAAGAAGGAGCTGCCATCAGGAAAAGCTGGTCTTGTTGGAGTGCTGCAGATCTGAACTCCGCCACACGAGCAACCTGTGCTCCAGACGACTCAGCATGGGAGACTGGATGACGAAGCCGCCAATACTGTTCAGAGTCTATCCAAATTGGTATATATGTCCTGCAATTTGCAGAAATTCTTTTGTTAGGGGGAGTATTGTGACCAATGAAAAGAGCAGCGTTCAATTTCCACTACTCGTACAAAAGGGGTTGTTTTGAATTTTTCTTATTTTTTATTGTGTTATGGTTACAAATATCAACCTTTCAAAACAATTACTCAACGTTTACATCATTGCACATCATTATACAAAACGTATCTCCTAAAAACATTTGAAAAAGTCTTAGGGCCTCATTACGAGGTGGGCGCTTAAGGGATTAACGGCACCAGTAAGGGCACTGGTGCTGGTAATCCCTTAGCGCCCTACTACGAGTTCCCTTTGCGTGTACTCCCTTAACGCATGGTTTTTCCAGGCGTTGAGGACGGGACCCGCAAAGGGACTCCAGAGCTAATAACGGTACCGCAATATGCGGTACCGTTATTAGCGCCTTCCCCATTCCCATTCAGCGCTATGGGGGCTCAAATGGGAATGGGGAAGGGCCCTGGTGAATGGGGAATTACCGGTCCCGCCAACCTTGGAATGGACCGGTAATTGCTCCATTCACCAGGGCGGAGTCGGAACGAGTTTGGAGGCAGCCATGGCACTAATAGCGCCATGGCTACCTCCAACCTCGTAATGAGGCCCTTACTCCATATGCAGCACTCAAAAATAGACAAAGATTCATAGTAGATTCTTAAATACGGCATTCCCCTCTATAAAATTATCTGCATAGACCTTAACATCTCCACATTTAATATGCCTAGGCTACGGCATCATAACATCAACACCTAATTCATGGATCTCTCCAATAGCTGTTTGGAGGTGGCTGGCTTATATATTTGGATCAAATTTAAATGATTCAAAAACTTTAGAGAGGCAATATAATAGCAATTGATGGCTCCAGGCAGATCCTACACCATAATATTGTTCCATCAAATATTCAAAATTCCCTCATAGCGTTTCCAAAGAACAGCATATCCTCTAACATGACACAGTCACATAAGATGTGAGGACACAGTGTTTCTGCTGAACCAAACACTTTACAGAATCTGCACTTCACAGGAGGGTGCTCATTCTTGTATCTAATATGCAGAATTTCTCGATTTAAGGCCAAATTCAACCTGAGACGAAGGAATTCTTGGCGGCAATGCATGTTCGGAAATTTCTTTAAATATGGTGGAGAGATCCCCATTTTCTGTGGTCCAAGAGCAGATCCTGATATACTCTATACGTTTCAATTGCATGTCACATGGGGATCCAGTCTGCCTCCTATAACTCTGATTTTTAAATTCTCCGAACTCTGAATTAATTTGTCATGAGTACACTCAATGGTTCGTAGTAGTTCATTACTCCTCATACACCAGAGATTAAAATAATCATCATTTTTACTTTAATAAAATGTATTCAACTCTAAAAAAAGAGAATCCTGGTGAGGTGATATAATTTTTTCTAAAAACAAGAAGGACGCACCACATGTATTTATTTAATCATTTATCATTCACTTGTTAGGCACATATACAGCAAGCAAATACTATTTCAAACACCCACAGGGCAACAGCGAGGGGACAGTGGATGAAAGACAATTTAATACAACAATGATAAATAATTAAATTAATCTAGTACAACAAAATAAGAAGAGACAGGGGGGCGGGGAAGACGAACTGCTATGCCTTGTGAGTGTTCAGAACGTGCATGTGCGTTAGTCTTGCTTTTAGGGAGCTCGATCGCAGCTCAAATCTCATAGCTGCCCTAGGGACACTCTTAGGCAAACATAGGACATCTCTCCATAACAAGGTCTCAAACCCTTCAATCCCATTCCAATCCAGCGAGGGGATTTTTTCGAGGCTGTAAATAAATGTAGGTATTATTTTCATAGTATAGTATTTTATTACAGGGTCTACAGGGAACCAACCATATTTATAAAGGATCTTTCTCATTTTGGGGCGCATCTTGGTTCTCAGGTAGGTATACAAAGCCTTTTTATACTGGAAGTAAAGATGGGAATTCCCAGGTATATGAAATGATCCACAGTGTCCAGCTTTATTTTTTCAGGATACCACATACATTTGAATGGTGTTTGGGACCTGGAGAATATTAGATCTTCGTTTTATTTGTCTTAACGGCTCAGTAATAATGACATGCATACCTCTCTAGGCCATCCAAAAGTCTTTCAGCACCGGGTCAAAGAGTTTTGTACTGAATTGCCATCACAGAAATGTGTGGGCTTCCTTCTCTCTGATTGTAATTCAGCAAGAAACCCTTTTGAGTGAGTAATGGAAGGTGGAGTCTGCTCTTTTCGTTGGTGACAATGCTGACCATAATAGAAAAGTCAGAAAATTGCAAGAGTTGAACAGCTGCTGTACAGTTAATGAAGCTTTGGCTGTTTCTGCATTCAGTCCCCTACACGGGGTATTCTAAAACAACATAGGGCTGCTCGTGGCCAAGAGGTCAATTTGAGAATGTATCTGGAGATTTCCACGGCTGCTCGTGTACAAGAGGTCGATTTGAGAATGTATACATATAAAAGAACACAAAAAAAACGGATGGCAAAATTGATCGAATTTCGTCTGCCAAAAAATTGTGAACAATTCTACCATTCATTAACATTATTGCAAAAAGGAGAAGCGGGAGTGCATTTTGGGAAAAAAAGGGCCCCTGCGGCACCGGTTCCCATGCACACAAGTGAAGGAAACCAGCGTCTCAGAGGGATGGAGGAGTCAGCGGCACACAGCCAATTGTACCGCCAAAAGGTAAGTAGGGGGGGTGGAGGGATGTGCGTTAGCAGAAATGTCTGTGGGTGAAAAAAACAAAAGTCATTTTTATTCAAATGACTTTCGTTTTTTTCTCCCTCAGACATTTCTGATTCGATTAAATCACGTACAATAATTTAAGAACATATCTGGAATTTTCCCGGGCTGCTCGTGTACAAGAGGTCGATTTGAGAACGTATCTCGGAATTTCCCGAGTTAGCCTCAGGACTGAGCAGAGCTCTGCCAGTGCTCAGGCAAGACAGCCTTTGCCGGAGTTCCGCCGCATCTTGCTCTGGCCCATTTCCAGCCATCTTGATCACTATTCAAACACACACCTCTACATATGACTGTGGCTTTTTTGCACTTTGACATCCTGCTAAAGGACAACTTGTTACCCAACCTTGTGGATATTGGCCCCGCAAATGTCTACAATTCCTACCCCAACTCCCTCTCTAATACAGTGAATACTCATTTTCTTGTGAAAACCAAAAGGCATTAGATCAGATATGCCCCTGTCAAATAATCCACTCCTGCTTTGCACAAATTCAATAGCACGACCAAGAGCCTCTTATTGCTCCTGTCACCACTCATGTTGTCACCTCCTCTAGCTCTCTCTCTCTCTCTCTCTCTTTCTCTCTCTCTATCTCTCTCTCCCTCTCTCTCTCTACTGGTCATTTACTGGCCACTGTCAAGTGTGCTATAGTTGTTCTTTTAATGGAAACACCACCCCACAACCCTTGTCATTCGGCCAACGTACCCCCAATTTTGCTTCTTACCCTTGTCACTAAAGTCAAAGAAAGGGCAAGTAGTACTGCCATTCCTGACTTCATCGAGTGTCTGCACTTTCTGGATTCCCAACAGGTGGACTTCCACCCTGCAAGAGTCAAGGACTTGAGTGTTCCTTTCCATCCAGGAATGCCATAGTGTCTCAGCTAATGTCGACTGTGTCACAACCTTGGTCATGCTGGACATCTCCACGTCCTTCGACACCGTCAACAATGATACTCTTCTTAGCAGACTAACTGAGAGTAGCATTTGCGGCTCTGCTTCAGATGCGATTTGCTCCTTCTTGACAAACAGGTTCCAGATAGTTACTATGCGCTCTTCCGCCACAGAACCCTTGTCCCTCTCAAGCAGAGTATTAAGGAGTTCTGTTCTGTCTCTGATTCTTTGATATCTCTAAGGGTTATCAGTCAAATGCAGCAATAAACTGTGGGACTCCTTCTTTGGGTGTCTATATTAGGTCACACCCTTCCCCAGTCACTTTAGTGAAGAACGTTGAATTTCACCTGAATAATAGTATTTCCTTTCAGCAAGAAGTTAGTACTCTGTCAAGAACCTGCTATTTCAATTGGTAGTTTATCAGCAAAATTTCTCTTTTCTCCACTCCTCAGATCAGACTACAGTGGCCCTGCAAATGTAGAATCTAGGCTAAGGATGGGAATGGTCTGTTAATGCATTACCATTTCTTTTCCATCCATTTCCTCAAGACCCTCAGAATTGCTTTGGAGTGTTTGTTGACGGGCACTCATTGGTCTGCACATAGCACGCCTGCGCTCAAACTTCTCTATTGGCTCCCAGTATACCAACCTCTCCAGTGTAAAGCTCTGGTGTCCCCCATTGATATCAGCTAAGCTGACTCACTATACTCCAATCTGTTGCCTCCAATCCTCTGCCCATCAACAGCCTCAGGTTCCATCCTTTAAAATCAAAAGGTTAGGTGGATCCTCCTTCGCGGCACTAGTTCCCCCGCTCTGAAACTCGCTATCTCAGGATCTTCACCTCTCAATTAATTAACTCCGAAAAACAATCTGATCCTTGTTCTACCCTATCTAGGTTCTTCCTCTTGTTGCACACTAGTTCAGCACAGCTCCAAGATACCAATGTCTCTACATGCCCTATACAAGCATGATAAATATAGAAGCATATGGAGAAACTGGATACAGAGAGTGTAAGTCCTTAAGTCTGCAACAGTGAGTTGTTTTTTAAATACCTCTTAGGCTTCCATGCCACAATAGTGTGGGCATAAATATGGGGGCACTCAATTTTGAGACTCCCAATCGTTGCTGCATTTGATACCCTTTTTCTAACCAAGGACACCCCTGTACTGCCCAATAATTTTCCATTTGTACACTCGCGATTGATTGTCCTTCTTAATTGATCTTCTTGACTGTACTATTTCCCCACTTCATTCAATCAAATTCACTGGTTGGTCACTCCATGCTACCCTGGTCTACAGCTATGCCTCCCCTCACAGTCAGTGAGATGCAAAGATACATTTCCAATCCATTGTCCAGTCGTACACTCGGCAACTAAACTAAAGCAGGGTTTCATAGCAAGCACCTCCCCCGGCCATGTTGCTCTGGACAAGCCTTACCTTTGAGGTACATACATGCCCAAGACATAGGCAGTTAAATGATCTCCTTTATATATCCATCTTCACAAATTAAATTTCAGCTGAGGACCACTTCTTCTGTCCTGTAAAACAACTGTGTCCACTGCTCCAGTTCTAGCTGTCCCATGGATGGGTAGTTCGGTGCCCTCTCCACCTTGTCTGTTACATTTCTTCTAGGCTGCCAGCTCCAGCACCGTCATCAGCCATATCCCTTTCTCCTGGTCCTCAGAGATGTGGGCACCTGGGGACAGCTGTCTATCGCTGTGGAGACACGGTATTCTTATGGATCTCAGCCATTCACAACAGGGCTTACATCCTGTCTGACTGCAGGTGCCGCAGTAGCTCAGGTTGCTGTGAAATGCATGCTGATTCTGCATTTGGCAGGTATTTTAAGGGAACCAAATGTTCTGTTCGGTTATATCTCCAGCATAGGAAAGTATAACTGAAAGACCAAGCCTCCATCGCCCCATGAGGAGTGGGTTGATTTGCATCCTCATCAGGCACGGACAAGGCGTGCCAATATGCAGTCTGACCCTTCTTCCTTGGCCTCTGTTTCTAGATCTGATTTGCAGCACATGGTCCGGATGATCCTATCCTCCTTACTTCTGGAAATGAACGTGTTGGTCCACTAGGCAGGCCCTAGGGATGGTTCTCCATCTTCCTTATCTGCATTACCTCCGTTGCGCCACCACTCTACTGTGCATACATTCTATGATGAGTCAGACCCGGCCTTCTCTTTGACTCTGCCTAGTATGTATCCAATAATGCCTCAAGAGAGGGGCTCTTACACAGAAGGAAACGTTTGGGCTCCCAGTCCCTGCATCTTTTTATAGATGCTGCACCTGACATTTGTGGTAGATTTAGACATGAGAATCCCAGGCCATCACTTTTCCTACTTATTACTGCATGATGAAATGGAAATGCAAGGATCTAGATAGACCACCTGTAACTAAAAAAAGGTCCATGATGAAAATGTGCATGATGCCCAACAAGAGTTCCTGGATTTGTGAGGAATTAGCTCTGTGCTACATGTTCAAACTGGGAGACCTTTGTGGCCTTTTCCAATGATGCATTAGATGGACTCCAGGTCTGACAGTGGTTTCAGAACCTCAGATGCATCCATTCAGAATAGTTTTTACAAGACCCATGCCCCACAGTGCCTGTTGAGGTAAGTTGATGCTCTTTTTGAGTGTGAGCAGAACTGTGCTATTGTTGGGAATGACCCTCAAAAAGAGTAATACATTGATATTTCAAATGCCCCAGCCTTTACTTCTGGTTCAAAATAGGTGGTCAGGCATTGTATTTGGTCAAGGAATTAGTTTAAGGACCAACCTAAGAGTCAGCTGTAAGGACGCTTTTGTAATTAGATAGAACTGATTTTGGGCACCAGGTGAGGGGAAATAGTAACAAGAGCAAAAGAGGATTTTAAAGTCTAACTTCCTTTTACTGGGAGACAAAGGTCCATTTCTCTCTCTGTATTACTTCTATCCCTTAGGGGATGGAGGCGACCTAGGGGTACTGCCTGTGCCACCAAGCCTTCTCATCATGCAAATGGCAGACAAAACCCATTCCGATAAAGGGTAAAATGCTGCTTTTTCTTTTTAGACATCTGCAACGTCTGAATGTCAGGAGACCAAGATCTTGTGATCCACTGAGTTGAAAGCTACCAACAGGTCTATCATCACTAGTAAAGGTAAGCAGCCTTCTTGGTCAGGGCCCATTAAGACATCATCCCAGAAGGACACCAACACTCGCCAAGTAGGATGTATAAAATCGAAACCATATTGCATAGAATACAACAGTTTGCATTTTTCCGCATTGGCATTTGAGTTGTGAGACCACAATCTTTTCCTAGATATTTGAAGGCCAGTGGGAATTTGCTGCAATGCAATATTTGGTGGAATTTCATTTTGATAATATGACCAATACCTCCAGAGGTATTTCCATACTCATCTCTGAATTGGGTGGCTAGTAAAAATGGCTGAATTTACAATATTTAGCACGTTCCACTGTTTTTATTGTTACCGTCAAACCTGGCGACATCTTCAGTCTACTATAAATGGCAGTAAATTATCCATGCATTAACAAGTTCAATCCTCTGCCTCAAGCAAACTTTAAAAAATACTGGTTAGGTCTAATAATTGACCTCTTTAAACAAGAGAAGGGGCCTGCAAAAGGATCCCGCGCAGAGCAGAATTGGTGCATTCTCTCCTCAGTTCTCTTCCAAAAATCTGGCTCCCATTTCTGCTGGATTGGACTGGTAACCAGGCTGGGCAGCAAGAATCTGGAATGCACGAATTGCAACCAATCTGAGGTTTGTAGATTGTTCCATCTCACTAATCAGGCGTGCAGATTGTTCCAGCCCACTATTCTGGGCTTGTAGATGGTTCCAGGCCACTAATCAGGGCTTGTAGATGGTTCCGGAGATGGTTCCGGACCACTAATCAGGACTTGTAGATTGTTCCAGGCCACTAATCAGGGTTTGTAGATGGTTCCGGGCCACTAATCATGGCTTGTAGATGGTTCCAGGCCACTAATCATGGCTTGTAGATGGCTCCAGGCCACTAACCAGGGCTTGTAGATTGTTCCAGGCCACTAATCAGGAGTTGTAGATTGTGCCAGCCCACCAATCAGGGCTTGTAGATGGTTCTGGACCACTAATCAGGGCTTGTGATTGTTCCAGGCCACCAATCAGGGCTTGTAGATGGTTCCAGGCCACTAATCAGGGCTTGTAGATTGTTCCAGGCCACTAATCAGGGTTTGTAGATGGTTCCGGGCCACTAATCAGAGCGTGTAGATGGTTCCAGCTCACTAATCATGGCATGTAGATTGTTCCAGTCCACTAATTAGGGCTTGTAGCTGGTTCTGGACCACTAATCAGGCCTTGTAGATTGCTCCAGCTCACTAATACTGGCTTGTAGATTGTTCCAGCCCACGAATCAGGGCTTGAAGATTGTTTCAGACCACTAGCTTGCCAAAAAATCCACATGTCATTACAGTAGAAAGTTGGAGACTCCCAAATTGTCTAGAATTTAAACCAATCTAGAGGCAGATTGGGCCAATATCTGAATTCCGCACCACAAGCAGAAAAGTGGAGGGGTGATGTTTGTGCCTAATGTGCTATTCTCGTACATGGTACCAGAAACATTGTTTTAATCCGCCCCTAATTAAGATTTCAAAATAAACTATTTCTAACACATGCCTTTTGCACCTAAAACGTAATAACTGAGCACTCCCGAAAGTTGCACACCTGGCCCTACTCATAACCTCCATAAGAAAGGGTCTGACGTTGCCGCGTTCTATATAGAAAAAAAGATATAAATTCATTATATTGTTACAAAACCCTTTGCTTGATGCACCAATGTGCTGGAACTCCCCTTTGTTCCTCTGGCTCTTCCAAGCCATTTCTCACATTCTTTGATGCTTTTCTTGAAAGGAAATAATGATTTCCCTTCCACGGTCACCCCTGTGGCCCACATTATCATCAGTAGGTGTCAGAGTGTCGCTGTCATCTTGTATTTTTCTTCGCTTGCATTGTTATCCGCTATGTGCAGCGGTTAATCGAAAGCGCTCTATAAAGAAAACCAAAATTAGGTTAAATGGAAAAAACGAAGTACTCCGTCTCTTCTAAACTGCACACAGCCGGTCAATCAACAGCACATATTTGCTTACAGCAAGCACCCTGGCTTCCTGCCACCTGCCATCCACAGAGCAATTATGTTTTGAAGCAATTGTAGGTCTGTGCAATTTTTCGCCAAACCGGATTTTTTTTGCAGGGTACAGGATGTGCCAAACATACTGAAAAACTATTATCGCAGCGGGTAAGTGTCTGAAAATACACACCTTGGTTGTCAAATCTATTAGACTCGGGCTGGAAAAGCCTCCCACTTTCAGGGAGACCTTCCAAAATGGTGCTGACAGTGCAGCCTTCCAAGAGCTTGCATTCTTTATTTTATGTGAACATGTAGCGTTTTTTATATAGTACTCGATACGCCTGCTTCTTTGTGAGGCAGACGGGGAGGTGGGAGGAGTTGTGAGTTTAAATGGAGCTAAATAATAATTAGTGGGTACGGTGCACATCATCCTATAGGATGGGGAAGCGCCTGCGTGGGTCCGCCCACGCCTCCGATAATTAAGAAGAAGAAGAAGAAGAAGCTCTATGCCCATTTGCGAGCAATAAAGATGACCTGATTGGCCTATTGTTCTGTGACGGACAGGACATCTCCCCCCTCGGAAAAAACAAAATTCACTCACAGTTGGCGCCTCTACATTTCCTCAATCAAGCGCACATGTCTTCTGATCGTTCTCCAGGCACTTCCTCTACCTTTTCTCTCGAAGACCCTTCCTGGGATATTGCTGTATTGTCTTCCCCGCAACTTTCTTGATCTTCCTATTTGTAAAGCTTGAAGTGTGACACATTACGAGTGATTACTCGGCCTGGGGAGCGAGCAGTTATCATGGTCGCTTTCATGTGGGTCATCATCAGATGATCAGGGTCAAACCTTGAATCTGACTTTTTTTCCTGCAGCCTGCATGCTAGAACTCTGTTCCTCACTTGCAGGTTGGAACTCTTGGAATGTCTTTGATTGTCTGCATATTTCTTCATTTCCTGTTTCTTGCAGGCGTCTACTTCTCGAAGCTGTGTCATGTCATACATTGGTAAAGACAAAAGGGGTAACCTGTAACCAACCCTGGTCCTTCAGGTAAGATACATATGAAAGTATATAAGTTGGACCAGTGGATATGGGATGACACAACTCACTACCCACATCAATACATATCACAAATTGTATTAAATAATTCCAATACAAAGATAACAATGCATGTCCTACTTAAAAAACATGAATGACTCAAAAAAACACAAATCATAATTCTTCACAACTCATATCCAAATACTCTCCATCCCTCATTCATGCATACATACATACATAAAACCATGACGGCTTACTTATTCATAGTGCAGTTATTATTGGACGTTGCACTACATTTTTTACAAATATCTTTTTCACATGTTTGTGTCTGACCCTGTCTGTAATAATGGTGTCATATACAGTTGATTATAATTTCAAAACAGTTCATATAGTCGAAACGTGTTTCAGTCAATGGACAACAATACTGTCCTTTTCTTCTTGGGACCTTCTTCAGGACATAAGGCAAAATATAGCTGTTTTGCCCCTCATGGACTGGAGTAAACCAATTCACATCTAAAACGACATACAGAAAAATAAAACCTGTCAAGGTCTAGTGTCATCCCCATTACTTTGTCAAAAAGACTATTACTGTCATATATGCAACTCTCAAACGTAGATGCAACACATCTTACTCACCCCCATGTATTAACTTTGGAGATGTAGAAAGATGTGATGGACTGACTCCCTTACTGGAACCTAGTATCCTATTTCAGCAGGTCCTGTGAAATACAATGGGACAGAAAAATTGTTTTATTCTCTATCCCACTTATGTTTATGGCCCACATTATTCGTCATATCCACAATATACTTACACCTCTTTATTCCAAATATGGACGTTTTGCACACAATCTCGTATTCTCATGATAGTCGTGCTCCCATCACCTTTTCTTATTATTATTTACTGATATGCAGCCTCTTCCTCTGTACCCTGTAAACATGGGAAACTGGTGTGTTTCTAAATTCTTTTAGGACAAGTTGTTACATCCTATAGGGAAATACTTAAAATAACTTACCACCCAAATGGATCACAAACGGGTGGGCAGTTCTTATGTCACGTGGTACGCTCCATACACTATTATCTGGTTCATGTAGTCGATTGTTTTCTAAGCCTTCTTCTTATTAGGTCTGTATGTAAAAATGGTTGTATTTCTCTCACTTACTTTAGCTGAGGTGATTGCTTCTGCTCTTTCTGGGGTCACTTTTCTGCCGTCTTGAAATACTAACTGTCCTATGTACAGGACAATATTTTTTTCTTATCTACCTTGTATCCCCTCTGTGCCAAGAATGTCATCAACTGTAGTGAGTCTTTTCTGCACTGTTCCTCTGTTTCGCTGCACAGGAAAATATTTTCTACGTACTGAACCACTATACTGTCATGGTGTACGATTCCCAGGTCTATTTGAAAGACCCTGTTAAAAATTGATGGGGACTCACAGTACCCCTGGGCAAACAAGTGTACCTGCACCTTTGGTTTCTATATGAAAATGAGGTCAAGTATTGTGACCCTTCATGAAGAGGGATTGAAAAGCAAGCATTCTTTATATCGACCACTGTAGAATATTTGGCTTTGCATGGAATATTGCACAATATTGTGGCTGGGTTCGGGACCAATGGAAATTCAACTTCAACAATATTATTTAGGGGGTGTAAGCCTGAATAAATCTCCATGACCCCCTCGTTGATTTTTTCATTGGGTACACCACTGTATTACATGGGGATTCTGATGGCACTAATATTCCCTGTTGCACTAACACAGAAATGGTTTCATAAATGCCCTCACCTGCTTCCTTTGACATGGGATATTGTTTTACTCATGGCAAGATTGCTCCTGGTTTCAGTTTGATTTTAACTACACCTACTCCTTTCAACAGATCAACGTCATATGGACTGCTGGTCCACAGTGCACTAGGTACATGTGCCCCAACTTCTCAACAAAAAAATGATGGTGTCGTTTTTATCACTACCATTCTCTGTGGCACTTTCCTGCTCTCAGTTTTCATTCAATAAACGAGGCTTATGAAAAACATTACCTCATCATCTGAGTCATCATCTGTAAACAGTTCCTCATGTCAAGTCAGTCAGTCTGTGTCCTTCGTCGAGGGCTATTAGTGCTCGAAATACTTTTCTCTCACCTCTTCTCTCACTGTGACCTCTATTTCTATAGGAACCACCCATGCCTCCTCGTCATCCACGGGTACTTCTGGTCTGAATAAAAATTCTGCGGGTATTCACAATGTTTTACCTCTTATCCCAGGTAGCCAGACTAGCAAAAGATGTGCTCCATAATAAACCATTTTGGGATTTAATGGTACGCCCCACTGTGGTTTCTGGGCACAAAATGCTGATATGATTTCTTGTGCATTCATGTAATAAATCCCTGTAGTGGAGCACACTATTCCTTGGTCAGTGTAAGAGATAGTCATGTTGAGCTTGCTCATCATGCCCCTTCCCATTATACTGATTGATATCTTGTGTGAGTATAACAGTGGCATGGATAGGTCATGTTCTCCTATATTGATGGGTAAGATGTCACAAAATGCAATCAAATGTTTGGCCCCAGAGAAAACCTGTGCATTCATGGTATTGCCTGACATTGAGTACTTCCCTTCCCTAACACAGGACCTGGTCACCCCTTGAAAACGTTGTGTCACCTATGTCACCTATGGTCACTCCAAACTGTGATTGCTCTTGTGGGTCTGGTGTAACTGATAGGATTGTATACATCAAGTCACTCTATGGGCTGTCCTATTGTCGGAATAAATTAATCCCCGTCCCAGTGAAAGGGTTTCCTCCCACCAAGGTCACACTCCCTATTCTGGGTGTAGATGTCTGTGCTCCTGTATTCGCATCACACGGTGCTACGGTATTCCATTGTACCGGTGCTTGTGGTTGCATCTGTGTTTGTTGTATCTGCTATCTGATATGTTTCTAGCGTCTATTGGATACAGGTAACATTCTTCATATCTAAATGTGTGTTTGCCATAGTGTCTGTGTGTCTTCATGGTGAGTGCATATCTGCTTCATGCCTAGTGTGTCATCTGTGTGTCAGTTTGGCAGTGATTTCACTTGTTCTCATCATCTTTAGTTATACCATGTTCAGTTCATCTTGAATTTGCAGGTTCATCTTTTCTTTGATGGTTCTAGGATAAGGTTGGTAGGGTTGTCTTAGTGAGTTGTGTCTCTCGTGCTTGCAATATTTAGGCAGGAACAGGGCGGATACCATATATATACATGATCTGGTTTCTACAGTATGAAGGCAGGGGAGGGACATATTCATCTCTCTCTCAACAGCACAATGGATGGAGTGTACTGAGGGAGACCCAACCAACCAAGGTGGAGTTTGGTGAAATTCTCCCCAATGACATTTTTTTTAAATAATGAGCATAAATTGTGCACTTTATAGCACACTATCTGTCACAAATTTGGTACAAATCCAGACCTTTTACAATAGGTTTTGTAGGGAAACCCATGAAAATTTCCAAAAGATGGTAAGTCACCAAACGTGCATAGAAGCATTTTCTAATGGCATTTCATGATGCTTTCATCCACGATATTTGACAACATTTTACCAGTGTAATAAATAATGTTCTTGTTGCCTGTGTCCAAACATATCCAGGATGGCTGTGCCAATATATGCCAGTATTTCTACATAAGAACATACTCATTTTTGCTTTTCCCATAATGTCAGTAATGATACAATAAGAAAACATGTGCATGATGGCTTCACCAATACAGCAATGTATTCCCATGTAAGAAAAGTCATCATGTTGGCTTTGCCCATAATACCAGTACAAATGCTATGCCACAGTAAGAAAACATGGCCATACTGGCTAAACGAATGCAAGCCAGTATTCCCCTATGCAAACCATCATCTTGATTTACACATAGTATCACAAAAATTGCTATGCCCACTGTAAGGAAACATGGCCATACTGGCTGCACCAATGTAGACCAGGATGTATCCCCTGTATAAGACTCATGTTGGCTTTGCGCATATTGACACTAAAACTGTTACGGCCACAGTAAAGAAACCGACCCATAGTGGTAATAGTATTAGTGATATTCTTTATTTCAGCAGCATCGCCATAAAAGCAGGAATGTCAAGGAATCATATAAATCAACATTTAAAATACAGGGTTGGACCATAATACATAAAACATGCATTTACCGTTACCAAATACATTTTATGCTCAAGCGCCAAACTGCCCACAGTAAGGAAACCTTCCCATAGTGACTGCACCAGTTTAGGCCAATATCCCCATGTAAAAACATTGAACATGTTTACTTTGCCCCAAGGCAAAGGACAGCTCCCACAGCAGCGGCTCCAAACTGTGTCTGCAAGTGTCAGCAGGGGAGGCCAGCGGCCAGTTGTCAACCAGCAGCGACTATCAAGGTAGGTGTGGCCTGGGTGGGGAGTAGAGCAATCACTGTACTCTGGTATCCCTGCCACTCTACCTACCCTCAGACCATAGCAAGCCCGCCAGGCTCTTAATACTAACCAGCTTAACTAACTCGATAGAATTGTAAATGTTAGCCAGTGCCACATTTGGAGAGAATTGTGAACATTAGCCTGCGTCACATCTAGATAGGATTCTAAATGTTAGCCAGTGCCACATTTAAAGAGAATTGTGAATATTAGACTGCGTCAAATCTAGATAGGATTGTAAATGTCAGCCAGTGCCACACTTAGAGAGAATTGTGAACATTAGCCTGCGTCACATCTAGATAAGAATGTAAATGTTAGCCAGTGCCACACTTAGAGAGAATTGTGAACATTAGCCTGTGTCACATCTCGATAATATGGTAAATATTAGCCAATGCCACATTTAGAGAGAATTGTGAATATTAGCCTGCATCACATCTAGATAGGATTGTAAATGTCAGCCAGTGCCACACTTAGAGAGAATTGTGAACATTAGCCTGCGTCACATCTAGATAGGATTGTAAATGTTAGCCAGTGCCACCAGTGGCGTAACACAAAATGTGGGAGCCCCCTGCGAGCCCTGCTGAGGGGGCCCTCCCAACTCAGCAACAAATCACGAGTCGCGCCACAATCCGGGCCAGCCTAGATTATCACACTTGGGCAATACACACAAATGTGCTGTTTAAGGGGTATGCCACACACTGCACTAGGAGAAATATATAAATCTGTGTTTTAATGCAATATACAGCACACTTTCTGAGCAAATTTGGCTAAAAAGTGAGAGTGTTTGCAGTGGTTTTGTAGGGTATCACCAATCCAATCCAGTACATGCAAGTCACCAACAGTGCACAGGAACATTAATGCTTTGCTATTAAAAATGCCATGCCACAATGAAAACATGTCCAACGGGCTGCACAATGTAGATCAATGTAATAACATTACAGTAAAGCATGTCAGGCCGCATTTATACATACCTAGACTGGTTGCACCAAAATGCCAGTCGAAGCAATAACACTCATCAAGAAGAGGACACACATTTAAGCCTGCATCCCTGTGGCCTCTAACAACACGGTCAAACTCTTTAAAATCTGTAAGTAACCTGCAATCCTGTTGCAGTCTTTATCTCTCCTGTTCACTCCCAGGCCGTCTGGATGCCTCTGTTCTCTCACTTCTCTGCTATAACTCAGGACATCATGTGCCCCATTGCCTCTTCCTTTCCCTCTTCCTCTCTTGGCCCCCCATTGGCCAGCTCTACTTCTCTTCCTCCTTGCTCCTCTTTCTCTATGACAATACCTGATGAGGTTTCTAGACAAATCCGATCTTTGAATGGGTTGTCCAAACAGGTGCTCCCCTGCTCCCCTAGAACCATCAAGGACACCCTCGTTCCAGCCTTGGCTGATTTCTGTAATCTCTCTTTCACCACAAGAATGTTCCACTCTCCCCTTAAGCACTCCCTTGTGCACCCACTCCTCAAGAAGCCGTCTGTCTTTTCTGCCTGCCTGAAATACTATTGCCCAATACCCATCACCCATTTCCTGGGCAAACTGTTGGAAAAAAACTGGACATCTTCCAAATTACTCTGCACACTGAATCTGTTGGTTGTCTCCATCACCATCAGTCTGGTTTGAGAGCTGCCAAAGGCATGGAAACTGTTCTCCTAACACCTCTGAAGATTTGCTCTCTAATCTTGATTACAGCATTCCTTCTGTCCTCATCCTCCTTGATATTTCCTCTGCTTTCAACACGGTCAACCACATGCCATCCTGATTAATTGACTCCATGAGAACCTGGGAATCAAAGATCAGGCCCTTGAGTGGCTGACCTCCTTCCTTTTGGACTGCCCCTCCCAGGTGCACCTTGGTCCCTTTCTCTCCACCACATCTCTCTATACCTGTGGCGTTCCCCAGAGCTCCATCCTGTCACCCTGGTTTTTCAACCTCTTCTTGGCCCCTTTGGCCCACCTAATCTCTACCTTCTCCTCTTATGCAGATGACACTCAGCTTTCCTTCAGGCTCCCCTCAGACTCCTCTCCTTTCTCTCTCATTCCTGACTGTCTATCCGTGATTCAGGATTGGTGCGCATCCACCGATCACTACCTTAATGCCAGTAAAATGGAGATCCTTTTCATTGGGACCCCTATTGCTGCTTTCCCTCTCGCATTCACTCCGCCCACCTTAGGCCCTCTTCTTTCGACTTTCTGCAAGGCAAAAAACTTGGTTGTCATCTTTGACTGCACTCTCTCTTTCTCTCCTCACATCTCGGACATTGCCAAGTAGTCCCACTGCCAGGTGCTCCTCCTCAAAGGGACTCTCCCCTCTCTCACTTTTCCCCAGAAGCTCACTGTCTCCAGAGCCTTGGTTCTCTCTAGGCTGGAATATTGCAACAGCCTCTTTCTCAACCTGCCTTCCTTTATCGCCTGCCCTGTGCAACTAATCCAGAACAGGACTGCAAGACTTATCCTTGGCCTCAAGCCCAGGGATCATATCTCTCCAGCCCTGAAATCTCTCCACTGGCTCCCGGTTGCTGCAAGGATGAAGTTCAAGACCCTTTGCATTGTCCACAAAGCTCTCTGGGCCCGGGCCCACACTTCATCTATCGCCCTCTTCCAAAATACCTTCCTTCTCAAGCCCTTCGCTCAGCTACCTCCAACTCTCTAAGGGTTAGACACTTCCCCAGGCAGAGAGTGTGGGGGGGTAGATCTCTCTCCTATGCAGGTGCCTCCCTCTGGAAAGGCCTCCCTGCCCCTCTCAAACTTGAGCCAGTCCACCTGAAGATCCAGAAGCAGCTCAAACCTTTCCTCTTCTCCCCTGCTTTCTCTTTCTCCCTCCATTCCTGGTCTACCTGACTTCCTCTCTGCTTTACCGACTGGTTGCTGGGCTACCCTCAGAGTCTCACTATGTCCAGACACTTTCTAGATCAGTCATCCTTGCACTGCCTCTGGGCCTACCACGCACGTAGGCACTGTAATTTTAACCCTACAATCCCTTTCTCTCCTTGCATTACTCAGAGCTGCATTGCCCTGGCTGCACTTACTCAGAAAATTGCTGCCCTGTTTTCCTCCCCTCTACCTTGCACTTCCCCCCTCCCTCTTCCCTTGAACTTCTCGTTCACACACCTGCACGATCTGAATGACACAAGGCCTAGTAAGATTGCTTGTCTTGTCCTCCCTCTATCTTCTCTCCTGTGTCTTGTCGCGCCTAGAACCACTTGTGTACAGGCGCGTTATAAATGACTTATATCATATCATTTTATCACAGATTCCCAGAAAAATATACAATGCCCCAGTAAGAAACGACTAGTCTGGCAGCACCAAAATGCCAGTCTAACCAGGTAATTACACTGAGCAGGACTGCTTTATCAGAAATGCCCAGTTATAAAAAAAAAGTCATACCAAACTGAGGAATGACTAGACTGGCTGCACCAAAATGCCTCTCTAGCTACTAACACCACATATTATGCCTGCTTAGACTGGACAGGGACAACTATTATGATTTGTCACACAATCCCGCCCCCCCACACACATACCCTCTCCCTCCCACCCCTAACCCAACCTCCAAAATCAGCTCCTTAGCCCAGAATTACCTCCACGTCCCTCTTCCTTTTCCCAGAGCTTACATATGAGGCTCCTGCACTCATAGTTAAGTACTGGGATGAGGAAGAGTGGGACTAGGAGTAATGAAGATTACTGGTAGCTAAGTCAGGCATTACCTCCATCTACCTCTACCTCATCCCAGTACTTGTGTTTGAGGCAAAGTGCGTCATACACATGTAATGGGATGAGGAAGAATAGGGCTGGGAGTAATGAAGATTACCAATAAGTAATCAAGGCATTGAACACAATTAGTGGTGCAACACCATTGAGTTGACTGCGATTCAGCACTCCTCCCCCCCGAAATGTTGGGCTATGTTGACTTGACAAAGATGTTAAACGGCACCTGGGTTTTGCTGTTAACAAGAGCCACGCAATTACTAACATAAAGCATTTCATTGTTAGTACCTGCATTCAAATGCCAAATTTTTAAACCAATTGAAATCGTGATGTGGGTTTAGTACTTGAATGCCAGGGGAGTGATTGGAAGGGTAGAGAGGGAACAGGAGACCACTCAATTCTCGCAGCAGCCCATAAGTGGGAGCTTTAAACCTTAAAGGAGAAAGTTAACTGCTTGTAACATTGAAGCTGCACTAGAAAAGTCTCATTAAAATGTGTAAAAAAATTGGATTCCCCCACAAAAATAAGTTTGCTCCGCCCCCACCACCTGTGAAGTTAGCGCCTCCCCCAACATTTGAAGGGTTGGCCCCCCGAAATGTAGGTTTTGTTGCACCCCTGAACACAAGCACACACACCATTCACCATATACACACATGCACGCCCAGCCATCCATACATTTAAGTGTGCACTCTTTCACCATACAGGCACAAACACCCAGGCACCCACCCATACATTTAAGTAGTGCACCCTTTCACCATACACTCACACAGACAGCCACCTATACATTGACATTTGCACCCTTTCACCATGCAGGCATACCCAGGCAGCGACCCATACATTTAAGTGTGCACCTTTTCACCATACAGGCACACACACCCAGGCACCCACCCATACATTTAAGTGTGCACCCTTTCACCATACACTCACGCACGCACCTACCATGGGGTGAAGGGGAGCCCTATTACTTTAAAAAGAAATTGTTTCTTTTTGAAGTCACGTTGAATTCATAAAAGAATTATTTCCTTTAAGGACTGAACCATAACGGAAATAATGTCTTTATGAATGCAGAGTGATTTCAAAAAGATACTGGCGGTCATTTTGACCCTGGCAGTAGTCGTGCCAGTAAATACCGGCACGGCTACCGCCGTAGTCATGAATTTTCCGGTGCCCGGGAATTGGCAATTACCAGTGCATTACAGCCCCAGCAGACCCGGTACTTGCCCATTCCCGGGCCCCGGAAAATATTACTTCCCATTCCCATTTTAGTCCCATTGGATCAATGGGAATGGGGAGGCCAGTAGTACTGGCAGCATTCACGAATGGTGCTGGTGCATCCGTCGAGCTCTGAGCACCAGTGCCGTTCCGCCCGCCAGGTCAGACCTGGCGGGCTGAAAGGCACCCGCTCGCAGAACTCGTTTGCCGGTCCGGAAACAACGGTACCGGCAAGCTTGCCGGTAATGTAGTTTGCAGACTGGCAAACTCATAATGAGGCCCACTGTTTCTTTTTGATGTCATAGGGCATCCACATGCGACACGATGAATGTGATATACGGGATCAAATGCCCATGCGGAATGTATTATGTTGGACTTACCAGCAGAAAAGCGAAAACCAGGTGGGTGGAACACAGATCAAACATCAGGCAACAATCAGTTAAGTCACCCGTGTCACAACATTTTAAAGAACTGAACAATTCAATTGCCCAGGTCCAATGTATCATCCTTGAACATGTAACACTACCCAGAAGAGGTGGTAATATAACAAAACGCCTGCAGCAACGGGAAATATACTGGATTGAGAAATTAGACAGCATGCACCCTCATGGTATGAACCATAAATGGGATCTAACATGTTTGCTATGAAAGAAACCCATCTACATTCTTACATAGCTAATGGAAAGTAATGGATTGCCATTTTAAAAACATACAAAAGTATATCTAAATCCACAATTGGTGAACTTTGATAAAATCTTCTTTGTTTAAACAAGATCTCAAATGACCTTTCTAGTCAGTTACAGTCTGTGAACAACACACCCAAGATGACGGCATCATTGGGACCTATAACAAACAGAGAACAGCGAGAGAAGAAGGACTAGTCACTCGGTTGCCCAGCGACCTGTAATACAATCACGGGAGAAGGAAGCAAACGCGAAGGGAGACAGAACCGAGCAGCAGAGGACGGCACAGGACTCGCCAGTAAGAACGCGAACAACAAGCAATTATCAGACTTAGGATCCTCTCGGACGTCCGACTAAAATCTAGCTAATATATGTCTTCACAGGAAGGTTACAAATCTGGAACAACCGCGTGTTGTCAAAGAGACAGATAACAACTATAATCGAGTGTTCTGAACTGACTAGCAGCTTGCAATCCATTAGGCATCCAGTTCATACAACGATATGCCCAAGTGATGAGTTTTTTCCTCCCCTTTCTCTGAATAGAACAGAAAGTACCTTTGATCTCAAAACGAAATTGTGACATAAGAGTGGGACCCAGCGCTTATACAGCGACTGGTCCCACATTAGGTCACATCAAGACACAGTACCACGAAGCAGTGTAAATATAGAGTTCTCCTGACTAAATAAAGTGTCCTTCGCTTCACAGAACGGACACGAACTGTAGCAGCTAAAGAGCAAATAAACTGTACACACGAGACGGGATCCCCCAAGAATTTGTGTCATTGGCTAGACACATATCGTAAAGGTTGGTTTAAAATGAGTGCCGAGAGAATAGTGAAATTATTATGCCTGACTAGGAAATAATCACAAAAAGTAACATAAATATTCTCTATTACTCTTAGATGAATCAATGAATAGCTCTGTTATCCACATCTGAAGAAGGGTTAAAAGACAGCCCAAACACGTAATGTAAAGATAGGAGTTGTCTCTGTTAAGAAGAATCAACAACAATACAGGACATTGAACTAAAAATCCTATCAAGATATCAGACAATGGGCCTCATCACGACTTGGGCGGTAACGGTAACGCTATTAGCGCGGCCGGTATTAGCCCTACCGCCGAACTCCCCGGCACTAATATCGCTGGATCACGAGTTCGGTGGTAATGTAAGTCCCCATTCCCCACTGAGCCCATTCAGGAATGCCCCATTCCCCATTGGGCTCAATGGGAAATCTTCGCGCTAATACCGCAGGCGGATTTCCCGCCAGCGGATTTCCCCCCAGCTCAGAGCTGGGGCGAAATCCGCCGGAGCCCTGATTCGGCGGACCCTTAAATCCAGCGGTAATAGCGCTACCGCCGGATTTAAGGGTTACCGCCGAAGTCGTGATGAGGCCCAATATCTGGAGTTATTCAAGTGCATGATTTTGTATATTACCTAAATATATATTTTTTTCAAATTAATGAATTTGTGACTGAGTTTTTTTGATATAATGTGTTCAAAAAAATGTGAACCATATACAATGTAATGACTGTGAATTACAATGGCAATGTTTTATTGATTTATGTTTGAAGACCAAAGAGAACAGACAGTTCTAAAATTAAATTTTGTTAAATTTGTAAAATATTCCTTTCTGTGAATCCATACAGAAAAACACGTAAGCCTTTACTGTATTTTAAATTGTTTCCGATTATATCGGACAAAAGTGTGCCCTTGTTTTCGCATCTTGTGCACCACGGGAAGCCATCATTCCACATTGTGAATATGTAGCCATGTTAGCCCCCATAGCTTTTCCCACTTCACAATCAGTCCCTGAGCACTCCCACAAAGGCATGCTGCAGTTGAGGGAGCATTAGGGTTTCCTTTGGGCTGTTTGTGGCTCTTCCATTTTGCTGGAGTTTTTTGGTGCCCCATTGCCCAAAAAGGGCAGTACCCCTGTTTTCAAGAGGACTAGAGCAGAGGCAGAGAGGCTTGCAAGGAGCCAATTGCCATCATTGTGGTAGGTGAGAACCAATGCTTGGAGGGTGGCTCTGAAATCTTTTTGGAAACAATGCAAGGTGCTAAAGGTCGCTGTCAATTACAAACCTGACCAGTTAACTTGGCGGTGTGTAGTGCTGTGAATCCTCCTAAACTCATTTGTGTCTGCCAAGTCTGGGCTTGTGCTTGCTAGGAAGCGAACAGCAAGGGTGATGAACTCTGCCTAGGCTCGGACAGGCCCATAGGACAATAGGGCAATGTCTGAAGTGCATGCCCAACATGCTGATGTGGGCCAATGTTTGGGCCAAGTGGGACAGTTTTTATTTATTTATTTATTTATTTATTTGTTTGTTTATTTATTTATTTGTTTATTGATTAGATATACTTATAGCCAAAGGGCTTTGTATAACACAAAAACAATACAACATATACAAATCATCAATACAAAGGCTAAAATAACAATTCTAAAATATGGTATCCTATACATACATATGAAAATCATCATTCAATACATTTTAAAATTGCCACAATCTTTACATAAAAAATTGTAAAATAATATATTAAGTTGATATCATTACCACGCATAAAAGACATCCATAGTTCAGTTGTGTCCGTCATATCAATTGCATTATTAAAAGATTTAAAGGATTTAGTTCTAATCGCTGTCAGGCTTTCACAGTTCATTATTAAGTGGTAAAGTGACTCATAAACATCATTACCACATAAGCGACATTTTCTCATTTCCTTTGGGATACCCAGTATATCACCTTTAGTTGCCAGTGCATTTGTCATATTAAATTTCATTAGAAGATATGTGTGAAAAGTGCTGGTGCTTGGATATGCCACAATATATTTTGGGGGCGTGATTCTGGTTAGGTACTCTTCAAGATAAGGACCACTATTTGATTTTGAGGCAACATTGGTTATATTTTGCTCATTCCAGAACTCAAACACTTTCTTTTTAATGTCTCTTTTTTGAGTAGCAATTGTAGACATTCCCGGAGTACTCCCGGGCAACCACTTTCTATAAGTTTGTTGTATAATACCAAGAGTACCAACAAGCATATTACCTTCTAGACGAAGGTACGCTTGCACATACGGCACAATGATCGTGTCATTGGCTAGGGTGACCACCTTTTCATAAGACAATACGCATTGGCATGTAAAGGCACACCAGATACCTTTAATTGGAAACTCCGAATACAGGCATTCAACGCTAAGATTATGTGGTAGCCGTAGTAGTTTCCTCAATAATTTAGCCTCAAATACTACCATGCGATTGACAAAGGAGTGACCCCATATCTCAACAGCATATAAAATCATTGACCGTATTTTGGCCAAATAGATGTTAATAACCGATGTAGCAGAGTAGCCACTATTACGACCGATAAAGGTACTCAAAACATTTGTGGACACAATACACCGATTCTTAAGTGCTACCATTGGGATTCCCAAGTGAGCTTCTCCTCAACAATAATACCAAGATATTTGTATGACGTTACTTGTTCCAGTTTTTTTGAGTCTAGATTCCACAAATGTCTCTTAGGTCTTCGTTTTTTGGAAAAGACCATAATTTTACTTTTATCGATATTGATAGTTAGACCGTTGGCAGCAGAGTAGGACACCAAGGAATCAAGCATATGCTGGAGACCTGCTGGGGTATAGTCTAGTATCACCAGGTCATCCGCATAGGCAAGCCAACCAACAATCACGCCATTTACTTTCACAGGATTAGCATTAGTTAGACTGAAAGCATTCATCATGTCTGACAGGTAAAGATTGAAGAGGATTGCCGCTATCATGCAACCTTGTTTCATCCCACAACAGGTTGCCATGTTTTTCGATATTCTGCCAGCAGCATTGAGTCTGATTCTTACTGAGGTATCGGTATGGAGCAGCATCAACATCCTCAAAAGACCTTGTGGAATTCCCCAAGAGTTAAGTTTTTCCACAATTTGTTACGTAGGATGGTATCAAAAGCGGCGGAGAAATCAATATAGGCACAATATACATCTAAATGCCGTTTGGCCCAAGCATGCTCAATAGCAGATGTAAGTAGCAAAAGATTATACGTAGTACTAGATTTATCGCGAAAACCTATATGATTTAATGGTAATATGCTGGAGGCGATGATCCATACATTCAGTTCTTGTAGCAAAACTTTAGTAAACATTTTGGAAGGTACATCAATCATGGCTAGCATTCTAAAGTTAGCCGGCTTGTCCCAAGATCCTTTTTTATGTACCGTCAGAATATGGCTGGTTTTCCACGATGGGGGAATCACACCAAGCCTACCAACTTGTTTGAATAACAATAGTAATGCTGCACCCCATGGAGCAGGTTGTTTTTTAATTACTAAATTACAAACACCATCAGGCCCTGCTGCCCGAGAATTTTTCAGTTTGTCAATAATCTTAATAATATCGGATACAGATATATTACAGTCCAATAAGGCTTCCGGCAGCGGGAAGATGTTATTAGATAGTTCAGTTTTACCCAGTGTTTCTGCGATATATAAGGCCCATGTATCCTCAGAAATATAGTTTATTGACAAATCACGTGTTTTATGTTTTCTAAGGAGATGCCAAATGCCTTGGTTGTTATTAGACATAGCCATTGTTGCGATTTTTTCCATAATTGTATTTCATTTTCCCTTTTGTGTAGGACAGTTTTTTTAGTCACTTCATTGTGTACCTAGCACTTCTAACTAGAGCTAATGAACACATATATATATATACATATATATTCAGTGAAAAAACTTTGTTAAAGGGACGTTATGGTTCAAAGTAAAACTTAAAAACCCCTGAAATTCGGCAGGTATGGTAACATAAGCAACCATAACTCGCGCCACCGTGCACTGCTAACACTAACACCCAGGACATCAAAGATGACATCACAAATGTCATTGATGACATCACTGATGACATCACATGTGCATTTACTTTTGATAAAAACTCTGTACAAGGGATTCTTATAATGCTGACCAAAAACTGTCAAGGATCATTGGGATAAATATCATGAGCTAATTAGTGCATTAAGCAATGCATTGATATAAATAGCATTCTATTATGAAGTTCTATCCAGTATACTAAGCTACTCATGCAGAAACATAGGCAGTGTGTGCAGCATACATGATGAAGGTGCCATATTCATAATCTTGCCATGTTGAATACTGAAATGATAACTGCTTTCTTATTAGAGTTTTGCGTACTGTGAAACATGTAATAAGTAGATAATAAAACCCACTTAATACATAATTATTACAGACAAAACACAAAGAGACAACAACACATACAAATATGAGTATATACAGGGACAGTGAAGTAAACAAAAAAGCAGAAGTAGTAGCAGAAAAAGTTCATAACCTAACTGATTGTCTTTATGCAGAGAAACTATTGCTCTGTTTCAAAGCTGCTACTTACCATATGTATGTGTATCACATGATGTGACTGCACCCAAAGGAAAGGAGAGTGAGTATAATGTATACAAATATGAGCATATACAGGGAAGGTAGAGTAATAAAAATAAAACTATGAGAAAGTGCTGATAACCCTAATGATTATCTTCATGCGCAGAAAGGATTGCTCTCTTTCAAGCCTTTGTCTTCCGTTATGTATATGTTTCATATGATGTGACTTGACCCTAAGTCTACAAATATAGTACCTTTTCAATTTTTACTTCCTGACTGTTACTAAAGAAAACTATGTGGCTTCGATATGTCAGCAAAGGATAAAAAGGGAGAGCCAGCCATGTGATGTCATCAGTGATGTCATCAATGACATTTGTGATGTCATCTTTGATGTCCTGGGTGTTAGTGTTAGCAGTGCACGGTGGCGCGAGTTATGGTTGCTTATGTTACCATAACTGCCGAATTTCAGGGGTTTTTCGGTGTTACTTTGAACCATAACATCCCTTTAACAAAGATTTTTCACTGAATTTCATAGGTTTTTAGTAGCGCAACTTAACCATAACGTCCCTTAAACAAAGTTTTTTTACTGAATTTCATAGGTTCTTAGTAGCACAACTTAACCATAATATCCCTGACTTCATATACATGTAACATAGAACATACTAACCCCCTCGTAGTGATTTTCATGTCCGCGGACTACCGCCATGTCCGCTGACATATCGAAAATCTGAGCGTGGTGAATGTAAATTTAAATAGTGTGCCCCATTTCCCCTTTGAAGTTGGCTCTGAAAAGAGCCGTTTTTTTTGGTTTTTTTACAGATGCTTGACAGACACCTGTTATTTTGTATTTTTTTTCTTGTTTTTTGTTCTTACTTTACTCCTAAAATCTTCACATAACCTTCTCCAAAGCAACCCTTGCATTCCAAAATAGAAAGGCATTTCCCGTAAAAGATAAAGAAATGCCATCTTCTTTAAAATTAACAGCATTACTGGCGTCAATATTCTCATTGTTACAGAAGAACATACCAGCTCTAAGCATGAAGGCACACATGCCTCGGTTGATGACACACCTAGCAAGGTTTTGCTGAGGACAAAAAACTGAACTATTGTCCCATATTGCCCTAGGTAGTAATCCAGAAAAAATTACTTTCGCATTTGGAAGGATCTTCATTACGGCTTGAGCCAAGCGTTCCAAATCAGCCAACAAAGTAGGGGCACTGACGTTGCCCAAATGGAAAGCACCATAGTGCAATACTACCACATGCGGACTGTTCATCGTGGCCATATCCTCACAAACTTGTACAATTCCCTGTACATTGCAATCAGGCACAGTGCTCCACACCACCTCCACTCCTTTCACATCAAAGTTCTTTGCAACATGCCTGCATTGAGCGTACTGTTGTAAACCATACACAAACATATCTCCAAGCACCAACACCCTGACTTTCTCTACTTCTGCCATCTTCACCACACACAGTCTCTTTCAACACAAATCCACAACCTCGACATCTGATTGGCTGATCCGTACAGTCTTCTTTCCATGTTGGATTTCCTGGAAAAACCCGGATGTAGCACGCCCTGTCCACGAACAGCCGCAGTGTCCGCGGACGGCGTCCACTTTACTCTCTGTGCCATTCCCTCATTGCATACAGCTAAGCAATCACACAATATGAATAACGTCCTCAGAACACCCCCATTTTGTGAATTTTCAAATATTTCAGGACAATTATCATTTCATTTTTCAACATATTAACATTACAAATATTATACTTTCATCTTGTATTCTGCACACAATGCTATGTTTCTCCATTAGTAGCTCAGTATACTAGATAGAACCCCATAATACAATGCTATTTATATCAATGCATCGTTCAAAGCACTAATAACGGTATGATATTTATTGCAATATCCTTGACACTTTTTTCGCAACATTATAATAAAAATCCCTAGTACACAAATTCCATGAAAAGTACATACACATGTGATGTCATCAGTGATTTCATCAATGACATTTGCGATGTCATCTTTGATGTCCTGGGTGTTAGTGTTAGCAGTGCACGGTGGCGCGAGTTATGGTTGCTTATGTTACCATAACTGCCGAATTTCAGGGGTTTTTCGGTGTTACTTTGAACCATAACGTCCCTTTAACAAAGATTTTTCACTGAATTTCATAGGTTTTTAGTAGCGCAACTTAACCATAACGTTCCTTTAACAAAGTTTTTTTACTGAATTTCATAGGTTCTTAGTAGCACAACTTAACCATAATATCCCTGACTTCATATACATGTAACATAGAACATACTAACCCCCTCGTAGTGATTTTCATGTCCGCGGACTACCGCCATGTCCGCTGACATATCGAAAATCTGAGCGTGGTGAATGTAAATTTGAATAGTGTGCCCCATTTCCCCTTTGAAGTTGGCTCTGAAAAGAGCCGTTTTTTTTTGGTTTTTTTACAGATGCTTGACAGACACCTGTTATTTTGTATTTTTTTTCTTGTTTTTTGTTCTTACTTTACTCCTAAAATCTTCACATAACCTTCTCCAAAGCAACCCTTACATTCCAAAATAGAAAGGCATTTCCCGTAAAAGATAAAGAAATGCCATCTTCTTTAAAATTAACAGCATTACTGGCGTCAATATTCTCATTGTTACAGAAGAACATACCAGCTCTAAGCATGAAGGCACACATGCCTCGGTTGATGACACACCTAGCAAGGTTTTGCTGAGGACAAAAAACTGAACTATTGTCCCATATTGCCCTAGGTAGTAATCCAGAAAAAATTACTTTCGCATTTGGAAGGATCTTCATTACGGCTTGAGCCAAGCGTTCCAAATCAGCCAACAAAGTAGGGGCACTGACGTTGCCCAAATGGAAAGCACCATAGTGCAATACTACCACATGCGGACTGTTCATCGTGGCCATATCCTCACAAACTTGTACAATTCCCTGTACATTGCAATCAGGCACAGTGCTCCACACCACCTCCACTCCTTTCACATCAAAGTTCTTTGCAACATGCCTGCATTGAGCGTACTGTTGTAAACCATACACAAACATATCTCCAAGCACCAACACCCTGACTTTCTCTACTTCTGCCATCTTCACCACACACAGTCTCTTTCAACACAAATCCACAACCTCGACATCTGATTGGCTGATCCGTACAGTCTTCTTTCCATGTTGGATTTCCTGGAAAAACCCAGATGTAGCACGCCCTGTCCACGAACAGCCGCAGTGTCCGCGGACGGCGTCCACTTTACTCTCTGTGCCATTCCCTCATTGCATACAGCTAAGCAATCACACAATATGAATAACGTCCTCAGAACACCCCCATTTTGTGAATTTTCAAATATTTCAGGACAATTATCATTTCATTTTTCAACATATTAACATTACAAATATTATACTTTCATCTTGTATTCTGCACACAATGCTATGTTTCTCCATTAGTAGCTCAGTATACTAGATAGAACCCCATAATACAATGCTATTTATATCAATGCATCGTTCAAAGCACTAATAACGGTATGATATTTATTGCAATATCCTTGACACTTTTTTCGCAACATTATAATAAAAATCCCTAGTACACAAATTCCATGAAAAGTACATACACATGTGATGTCATCAGTGATTTCATCAATGACATTTGCAATGTCATCTTTGATGTCCTGGGTGTTAGTCTTAACAGTGCACGGTGGTGGCGCAAGTTGTTTTTCATAGCTTACCATAACTTGCGATTTTCAGGGGTCTTTCGGCTGTACTAAAACCATAGCGTCCCTTAAACAAACTTTTTTTAATATCACGCAAACAATATACAAACATGGCGTGCAAAAACCAACTTCTCACAGATGGCTTTACACAGAATGTTGCAAAGTAAGAATTTATGCTTGTTCACAGTGAAGGTCAGCTGCTTCCATTTTTTTCTCAGGCCCCGGAGAGGCTCACGAAGCGGACTATAAGGTTGTATTGTGTTTTGACCTTGACAGACAGAGATTAGGCCTCATTACGACCCAGGCGGTGAGTTACCGCCTGGGCCGTGACTTTACCACCATGGCGTAAACTACGTTTACGCCATGGTGGTTGGCGGACTTACCGCCCCATTCCGACCTTGGCGGGGCGGTAAGTCCCCAATCCCCATTTACCCTTCCCCATTCCCATTTTTGCCCCATAGGGTATAATGGGAGTGGGGAAGGCGTTAATTACGCCACCGTAAATTACGGTGGCGTAATTAACTCCATGGTCCCTTAGCGCCATGGATTTTAACACCTGCTAAAAGCAGGTGTTAAAAGCGCCATGGCGCTAAGGGACCTCGTACTCAGGCGATAAGGGTCGGCGCTGTTAACGCTGCCGTTAACCCCTTACCGCCTGGGTCGTAATGAGGCCCAATGTGATGAAAGACTTCTCTTGAAGGAGTGTTGCTAAAACGTAAGAGAAGATAAGGATGAAATTTCTGAAACGAAACCACTTTTATATATTATATCACTATGCGAAAGATCGTTCACACACGCGGAGTCGTATTTTGGGACTGCACTACTCGTAGACAATGGAAATTGCAATTGTACTGTAAGTAACCCTTTAGATTATTTTATACCAAATATAATTACAATAGCGTAGCATTAAAGACCGCTCAAGTTGAACTTGTTCGTTGAAAGTGGCATAATGTTTTCTACCGCGCACTATCACCGCCGAATTTATCCCGTGTCGTTTAGAGGGCTCTGAAAAAGGCAGACGACACAGGGTGGGTTAATAGAAATAATTTAACCGGTCTATAGGCGGTCAAGCGCTCTACTCGCTGTGCCACTTCACTTTAGCCTGTCAAGTGGCACAGCGAGTACAACGCTCACTTTGACATCCGTGCACAGCTTGCTAACGCAAGTTTGAATCCCGGCAAGGCCAAACTCAGCCTTTCATCCTTCCGTGGTCGATAAATGAGCACCACGCACCGTGGTTAATAATAAGCACCGCTTAGATACCTCACGGTTCTTAGCGCTATATGAATGGGAAAATATTATTATTAACATACTCCGTTGCACTATCTTCAATAGCAAATAGTTTCACGCCCTAATAAATAAAATGATGATTTTTAATGAAGATCGGCTGGTGAGACTAATTTATGTTTTTTAAAACAGGTATGTGGCCCCATTTTGCCTATGTCACGATTTACAGACTCCAGCGGATGGGGTCTTCAACTGCCAGGTGCAGGTCCAAATATACAGCTTCATGACCCTCACCATTTTATGGGACAATCGCCAAGGACCAATATGCCCTTACGCAGTACTAGCGGCTACAAACAACATACCAACCAATAGGGTGGTCTAATGGCTCGTTGTTGGAGCAACCTTCCGATTATCAGAGTGACCATTTACTGCTTTTATCATAAACCAACAGCCTATCTACCGCAAAGGAACAACGCGTGGCTCAAAATAAACTTTTGCTGATCGACAGCAGAGACAATAGCAAATCGCTGAATATTCACTAAACATTTCATGTGAAATAAATGTACTTTACCAAATGTACAATCCTGCTGCTTACTTTTAAACCACAGTTTCATATTCCGAATTGTGGCGCACTGAGTTGTAAGCTGATCTAACACCCTCTGTACCGCAAAGGAACATCGCGTGCCTCAACATGAACTTTTGCTGATCGACAACAAAGACAAATGCAAATTGCTGAATATTCTCTAAACATTTGATGTCAAATAAATGTACTTTACAAAATTTACAATCTTGCTGTTTGATTTTAAATCACTGTTTCATATTCCAAATTGTGGCGTGCAGTGTTGTGACATAATATGTGTTGTCTTCTGGGTTCTGTGTAAAGTCACTTAGGACTGCAGAGGACTGGGCGCGTTTGATGACGCACCCTGTAACGTCACGGAGAGAGGTGGGGAATATGAATGCTTTGATAATATCAGGTTTAGGGGCGGGAGATATGATTTAGTGTCGCAAAAGCAAGTCAGCCAGGTCAATAGCGCCAATCATAGGATTATCACATAATGTCGGCGCACACCAGCCGGATTTATCATTTCTTTAGTGGACAAAAAGTCGGTTGACGCCCATAGGAAATTGTACTATTAGCGGACAAAAGGAGTGGTCTTAAAACACTTTCACCCTGACAACGAACAATACAAACAACGTTCTCAGAACACCCCCATTTTGTGTAATTGCAACCATTTCGGGACACCGCAAGTGTTCTTAGAACACATTCAACTAGACAGATTACAATACGGACAGCGTCCTGAGGACACCCCCAGTTTGTGTATTTACGAACAATTAAGTACACCGCGAGTGTTCATAGCTCATTTTTACCTTCCTTGCGAACAAAAATGACACATACTCCGTCCTCTAAACACCCCACCATTTAGTTTATTTACAAAATGTCAGAACAGCCGTGTTCTCCGCGGACAAATTGAACGCAACAAAAACGTCTAGCACATAAAAAAACAAAACATTGAACCTATCTCATACTCCCCCACCCTCCCCAAACACTCTTGCACACCAACACACGGCACTAAATACAATTTCTTATCCACGTTTCACTGCGCTGTACGCGGTCGACGGCGAATACAAGATGGCGGGCGCCACAGAAAATCTGACGCACTCCACGCCCCCCGCCGTCCAATCAGCGAACACGTCGCATGTCCGCAGAGATGACGCAAGGCCATGGGCCAATTGGGGTGCTGTCCGTGGAGCGAACAGGGAAGTCCATCCGCGAAGCGAACACAGATATCACTAATTTTTTTGCCTTACGTTTTGGTCATTTTATAAAAAACTACTGGACGGATTTACACCAAATTTGCAAAAACACGCTTTCGGGACCAAGCCCCCGCTCCTGCCGCAAATTTGGTGTAAATCCGTCCAGCGGTTTGGCCTGGGGCCGTGCGCAAAGTTTTTTCCCATTATGTCTATAGGAAAAAACACAAGTTTTGGGAACCCCCCTATAACTTTTCCCCCCCTGGACGAATCCTCACCAAACTTTGCAAAGAAATACAGAGTGGGCCATATACTTTTTTTGCAAAGTTTGGTGAGGATTCGTCCAGAGGGAGTGAAGTTATAAGCCACCCAAAAAATGTTCTTCCTATAGAAACACCAATTTAACCATAACTACATGGACGCTACCGCGTCCATGTAATATATATATATATATATATTCAAGGAAAAAACGTTAGTTGCATGAACGTTAAGGTGAGAACTTAATGCAACAAAACCCCTGAAATTCAGCTAAAGTCACCATAACTTTGCACCCCATGTTGCGCAGCCTATTACCACTAATCGCTCCCCTTTTTGTATGACTGGGGCCATAACATATATATTTTTTTTATTTAAAAAAAGTTTGAATATGGAATATGAATGACGAAAGAGACATTAGTAATACAGTCGCAGTCAAAAGATCAATAAAGTAAATAACTGGTCAAGTAGTTATGTAAGGTAGATGATGATAATGAAAGCAGAGTATGCATGACAGTAAACTAGGTGGGGATACATTTAATGGGCACAATTACACAAGATATAATAGCATGGGTGAAAATACACAGGCTAAAATACAGTGGATGTGGCATCTAAAACCAGAGTAGGGTGACTCCTTTTTTTATTGATTTTTTAAAATAATGTTCTTTTTGCTCCACAGTCGCACATGTTAGAAAGTCCGAAAACACACAGCCATACTAGATAAGACTCCCAAATACCTACTGTGTCATTGATCATGGCCAATGATTTTTCACCCCTGCCGTCACTTTACCTATAAAGATATCTTTTAAAAAGAAATAAAATACAGACACCCCAAAATGTATAGCAGTGGGCACGGACCTACTCCTTGCTGTGGCTATCCGTAGTTCTGTGAAGCCATGAATGTAGCCGTGAATATTGGAAAAAAGGCTGGAAATAAATGCTTTACTGCCACCCCAGGCCCTCACCAAGTGCCCCCCTCATCTGTGGCAGCTCCCCCACTCCCCAGGTGGCATGCTCACCTCCCCTGCCCTCTCCCTTTCCCCCACAACACACACTGTTTCTGTGATGCAGTTTGCTTTGAGATTTCAGCTATTTGTGACTATAGCCGAGGCTAAAGAAAGCCAACTCCCAAATTTGACTTGGTGCCCTCTAGCCGCCCCCTACCTCTAGCTTGAAGGCATTTGCAGGTTTTTTTGGCCTGCAAATAGCTTTTTTTAAAATGGCTAAAAAACACCCCATTTTGGGTAAATCCCTGAAATATAGCTTTTTAATTTTGAGAAGGGGGCACCCGTCAAATATTTAAATAGCTACTGCACGGAATAAACCCAAACCATGTATGGATGGCGAGTCAATACTTCATGCCCAAGTCGTTTCAGACTTGGTCCAAATCCATCCAGCAGTTTGGGCTGTGCGCTTTGGCAAAAATGTACCTTGTTTGTCTATGGAAAAATGAATGGGAAGTAGGCCACAACATTGAAAAAAAAAATCTTAATTACTTTCTTATTGTTTGACGTATCTTTACGAAACGTTGCAGTCTGAGGGTGCTGGGGGGGCGCGAGTCGCTAATGACTTTTGAAATTTCTATCAAATCCGTTACTCGATCAAAAGTTATTAAGAATAGAATTTTAAGGGTTTCCTGTGGGAGTCCGACTTACCTTAACTATAGGGCGGCGATAATAAAAGGGACATTTGTGGATATGTGTGTGTGTGCCTATTGGAAATGTTCAGCATACTTCCCAACATGCTACAAACCTGAAATTTGGCATTTGGGTAGGTTCCATGGTGTACACAATGTGAAAAGTATAAAATATACATTTTTCTAATTTTGTTTCTTTTTTAAGCTTTTTATTTAAGCGGTCTGCAATGCTTGGTTATGTGTGTCTGTGTGTGTCTGTTGCAAAATGTTTAGCATACTTTCCAAAAATGCTACAGACCTGAAATTTGGCATTTGGGTAGGTTCAATGGTGTAGAAAGTATAACATATAAATATACCTTTTGTCTATTTATTTATTTTTTGTAGGAATTACTGTGCAGGGTACGGGTACAACTGCTAGTATTCTTTAAAATGCACCATTTGCAAATCATTTCTCCCAAAGCTTCCCCTTTTGTACTACCCAAGCATTCTATCATAAAAGGAACACATTTCCATTTGCGACTGTGGGGCACTTTTAGATTGGTTCCAGAGCAAATGTTATGCCCTAGTCATACCCGCACTCTGTCATACTCCTTGAAACCCAGGCCTGAATGCGGAAGAGGCGGTGCCCCAGGTGGTGTATGTCAGCCAATGCCTTAGACTTTCCCTCAGCCAGACTCATGCCCTGATTGTGCATACTATGCGCAGACCCCCCCCCAGACACACACACCAACTCCTTCCACTGACAGCCATATCCCAGAATGCCGTCTTTCTTTTTCTTTGCTATCCCTTCCTCGTCACTTGTGCCCCCATGTATAGACCCCCACCCACCTGTGTACACGCAGACGCTCACCGAGCTATGGCGCCTTGAGCCGGAACCGTCGTGCTCCCTCGCCTGATATTTCCACAACGTCTCGCCGCCTCACATCTCATTTTGTGATAATGGAAATGCTGCGAATTCTTTGCAACTTGTTCCCGATCTGAATATGACGGGGAAACTAATAAAGACGCTCTTACATTATTCATCCCAGGGAGGTCATTTTCTTCTGCGCTTTTACGCTTCGAGAGAATTCTGTGTGCCAAGGAGAAGGGGTTGGAGGATTTTACAAAGGGACACAGAGTTTTTTTGTTTGTTGTACTTTCATATCAATTCATTTTTCATTTGTTTATCCTCATATATGAAATGTGACACCTGCCAACACTTTCTCACAACTCTTTCCCAGCAGCTTCCTGGAGGGCTCTGTCTAGAGTATGTCTTCTCTATACTGCTCTTTAAGTGTCACCCCCTTTCTCTATCTTCTTTCTTACACTTTCACGGGCTCCTTGCGATTTCTCCAGGAACGTCATTTCACCAAAATGACAGGGGTAGCAGAAGTGACAGCCCACGACCCTTGGTGACATCACAGGAACTGATGTAATTTGACCCTATCCTGAAGTTCCAAGGCTAAATGATAATGAAGTGTGATTACATAGAACAAGCATACATACAATATCACCCAACGTGCGTTGGTACTCATTTATCGATCTCTAAAGAATGAAAGACTGAGTTGGCCTTGCCCGGATTCGAACCTGCAACCTACAGATCATGCACACACCACAGCAGCGAGCGCTCACCCCACTGCGCTATCTTACCGGTTATATTAAAAAGAGAAATGGCATGTCTGAATTTTCTTAAAGACAGAAAGCTAATTACGCTCTGTAGTGGATACCATTAAACTGGTAACTGAGATTTAACAGCAGGCCAGTTCATCTGCAGGTCTGGTGCAAAGTTTCCCACGTGTCAACCCTGCGTGGATCTACTTTTCAGGCTTCAGAGGTCGGCAAAATACATACATTTGGGAGGGTACATAACTGTGTTAAAGAATTTAGAGTAGCACAGGGAAAGCAGCACACTCACACGGCATCCCGTACTCTGGGCACTCACTACCTCATACATGCAAACAAACATCCTGAACAGCATGCCAGGGAGATAGGAAGGATAGACACATTTCCACAAAGCATTCATTGTGGCACAATGAAATCAACGGTCTCTTTATGTGCTATGGTCAAACATTTCTACACTGTACACAAGCTTTTAGGCACAAGGATTTTATCGAGTGACCGAGAACACCGAGATCGAATGTCTTGTGATGATCAAAAATGCTATAACTGCAACCTGCGAAAAGCAAAATACATAGTCCGAAATGGATGCTTATTCTACTTGCTTTTTGGAAGTTTTTGTCTTCATCGTGACTCTGAGGTGTTTAAGAACAGACTCAATTATTTACTCACCCCCTGAAGTGTGCCTGAAATAAACCTTTAGTGAGTCTACCAATTACTGTACAGAATTCCACAAAGACAAATTATTTGATATTCCGATTCTTTCGTATTTAGGGTCACTGATCAAAGTGTTACACTTGTGGAACTGCCTGTGTTTTTTTAAGAGGCCTGAACAAGAAAGCCAGCCACTTCAGAAACAAAGAGCCACATGGAGCTGGCCACATCCGGGAGCTTCCATTAAAAAATATATATATATATAATCACTGACAAAAAATGCTGTTAAAGGGATGTTATGGTTAAGATGCACTAGTAAAAAACTATGCAATTCAATGGACAAAGGTTGTTACAGGGACGTTATGGTTACAGGTAGAACCGGAAAAGCCAAGAAATTCGCAAATTATGTCAGCTAAGCAACCATAACTCGCCCTACCCCTGTGCACTGCAAGGACTAACACCCATGACATCAAAGATGACATCAAAAATGTCATTCATGACATGTCTGATGACATCACATGTGTGGCACACTCTTTTTTTATTCAGTGGCATAGGTACACGGGGTGCTTGTCTTCACTGGGAGTCAGGAACTAAAAGTGGGACAGGTGCTATATTTGTTGACCTTGCCCGTCTCATATGTTCTGACACTACTTTCCTTAGGGTTCACGCACATGATATGATACATATACAGAGGGGAAGAAGTAAGCCTGAAACCCAGCAATCATTTCTGTGCATGAAGATAATCAGTTAGGGTATGAACACTTTCTGGTAGTACTGCTACTGTTTTGCTAACTGTACTTTCCTTGTACATGCTCATATTTATGTGTTTTGTCTTTATATTTTGTGCAGTAGTACCATTATGTAGTAAGGGAGGCATTCTTAGCTACTTATTACATGTTGCACAGTACACAAAACTTTGAAACAAAAGCATTCATCATTTCACTATCCAACATGGGAAGATTTTGAATAGTGCACCGGTGTGGTGCATGCTGCTGGCAGTGGCTACGTTTCTACATGAGTTGGGTCATGTACTGGAAACAACTCTGTAATGCAATGGTGTTTATAGAAATGCATTGGTTAATTAACTGTTTATCTCATAATAGTTCTTCCAATGATCTCTGATAGTTTTCTGCCAACATTACAATGCCAATCCCTTGTGGGGGCTTTTCATGAAAACTAAGTACACATGTGATGTCATCAGTCATGTCGTGAATGACATTTGTGATGTCATCTTTGATGTCATGGGTGTTAGTCTTTGATGTGCACAGGGGTAGCACGAGTTATGGTTGCTTAGCTGACCATAACTTGCACATTTCTGTTTTTTTGGGGTTTTACCTGTAACCATAACGTCCCTGTAACAACGTTTGTCCATTAACTTGCATAGGATTTTACTGGTGCAACTTAACCATAACATCCCATTAACAACGTTTCTTGTCAGTGAATTTCATTTGTTTTCAGCAGGATACCCTTAGTTTGTAAACAAGAACTGTGCAACATGGTGCAACTCCTGGCACCATGTTAATGGGACAGCAGTCGCGGACTATGATCTGTTTGCAGAGATCGTGTGGCTTCCAACCTGCTGAGGAAGGCAGTTGCTCTCTTACATAGTGGTACCAATCACCAAAAGCAAAGAACATAGACAAACAGCACCATGTGCAAGAATTGAGAGGGAAAATAGAGTAGCTTTGCAAATTGTGTACTTATGAAGCAAACAGGACAAAGACATATGGAGTGCACCATAACGGAATGCATCAATAACAGAAGTGATGTCTGCCTTTACCAATCTTACCGCACTGCTGCTCAGGGGCGGTGCTATCACTAGGCAAGGTAAGGCGCTTGCCTATATGTGCAAAATGTTAGAGCGGAAAAATGCTGCTTTAACTCACACTACGTTTAATGTGCTACCTTTCCTTGTCTGTGATAGCACCAACCCTGTACACTGCCTGCAGGCTAGCACTGGCGGCAGCAGTAGAGTCAGAGACCAGGCTGCGTCTTGAAGGTTGGGGTCAGGTAAGGCCTGGGTCATGAGTGGCACTGGCATCATGGGCGAAGCAGCGATGGCTGGGCACCTGCACATTACGAACTGAGCTCCGCACCTGCTCCTCTACTCTGTCTGTCTTCTGTGCATCGTTAGAGGTAAGCACAAGGCATCCCACGATATTCAAAGGGACTGTGTGGCGAAAGGGGTGCAGGCAGCTGCTGAACAAGAAGAGTTTGCTGCTAGTGCCTTGGTAGAAGGAGCAGATTAATCAGGTGAGACAGCCTGCCCTTCCCCCCAGCTCTGTGTAATACCCTTGTCCCTGTTGCTTTTAATACCCCTCTTGACCCCTGTACTTGGGCTGGCTCCTTGATATGATCGCATTTTAGGCCTTTTGTGTGCAGTGGACCACCGTCCCATGGTATCCAGTACCGAAAAATGCTCATGAAGCACCTTAAAACTGTGTTTAGAAACACCAGCGCTGATCCTTATCCAGATAAATTCCAAATCCTCTGCAGAGCAGGGATCACAGTCCATCATATATGTGACTATTGGTGAAGCACCAACAACAGCATTGCTAGTCCGCCCATCAGAGTAAACATCACACAATTTTACATAACATGAGAAGGTAAAGGTCTGGCTGAGAATGAAAATGAGTAAGGTTTTTTATCTTTGATGGATAAATGCCTATTCACAAGGTTTGTTGGTGAGCTGTTCAGGGATGCTTGTGTCGGGCAATTAAGAAGCACCCACCTTGCATTGCCCATGGTGAGTAAGTATACTCAACATACAGGAACTGGCAAGACCACCCACAGTTGAAGAAATCACTGCAAGTCTGGCTAAAGTCATAGAGCTCACACTTTTCCACTCCCATCATTCATGTATTAGGGGAGAGCCACACCTCCAAGGGCTGTTATTTGAGATTGTTCGCATTTGTGGCCTTGAAGTGGTGTGTACTTGCCTATGGAACTTCACACATCGAAATAAACTTAAAAAGACATACATAACTTCCGGGAGCCGCCCTAGCCTTCCATAAATGCAGAGCCGGGAACTGCAAGGCTCAGTGATTTGATGGTGATTTACAGAGTGGGCAGTGATCAAAAGTCCTCGATCACCTGGTGATTTGTTTGGTAGCAATTCCTAAATGAGTTTGTGAGTAGTGCAGTTGCTAAATGGAAAGTGTCTACTTTTCCACTACAACCGCTTAACAAGCACTGGCAATGTGAAATGTTAAAATTTTTGTGTAGGATAAGCATAGGTATTTGCCATGTACTGCTGTAATGGTACTAACTGGCAATTATTGGCAGCTGTTGAAAAATGGTGCTAGTACCTGGGCATATGACAGTAGTGCCTGGTAAATTACTATTTAATACTATAGGCAGTCCACACCTGTGGGCTTTGGCAATGCTTGCTATTAACAGAACTTCAGTGAAGGACATGCACACTGCATATAAATCAAGTGGCTAAAAGAAGCACACTTGGTTAATACATTTATTATAACCAGTAGTGCGTGCAAAGATGCAATTAAGCCATTAATTCGCAGAAGACTCCATTGAAATAACTCTGACAGGCATTTCAACCAAAGGTTAATGCTACTTCTTGATAAAGCTAGCGCAAAGAGACTCCAGGAGAATGCGCTTATAGTTGGTAGAGGCAGAAAGTGGGTGGAATGGCCATGGGGATTAGCATGGCCATGGTCAGTTAATTGGTGGACAAATAACCAAACACCACCCACTACAAACAGGCTTTGTAAAAGGCCTAGGAACCATCCCAAACATAATAACATTGAGAATGATTAAAGCCCAGCAGGTGGAACGTAGGCAACCCCTGTATATGGGGTTTATTGATTTCAGAGCCGTGTTCAACTCAGTTGACAGAGCACGGCTGTTGCAAAAATTGGTTGAGTATGACTGTCCACACTCTCATTAATTATTATGTTCGACTCGAAAACATCAATGAGAGTGCGGATTAGCCTTGAGGGGAGACTATCGCCAGAAATTGAGACCCTGCGTGGGCTAAAACAGGGGCTGCCCATTGGCAGCGTGCTTATTTAATTTTTTCATTCTCGATTTGGGTCTTGAATTTGTAAACTCTAATAGCGATACTCCGAGGATTGGTGTTCAACAAATCCCATATTTGCCAAATGCGGACGACCTAGTGTTGCTCTCACAAACGCCACAAGGTCTTCAACGCATGTTGACGCGATTGGGGGAGTACGTCAAAGCAAATAACCTAATGATCAATGTCTCTAAATCCCAAGTTCTAAGTTGTGTAGCATCTGGGGGCTGCAAGAACCGGGTGCTGCCTTTATCGTGGACGCTACAAAACATTGAATTATTAAGAGTGTCGAATTATAAATATCTGGGGACTGACATAACTAATAAGCAAAACAAATCTGCTGAGGTGTACTAATTACAGCACTTAACCTCGCAGTCAAGAATTCTAATAACCAGATTTGGGAAATGTTCCCTGAAGCATGTGGTGACCTTCTATAAAATGAAGGTATTACCAATTATGCTATATGGTGTGGAGGGACGGCTGCTTGACAAATGGCTCGAGTGGGAGGTGTTGGAAGCAAAGTATTGGAAACAGATACTAACTCTACCCAATGCTGTACCAATTGCTCTGATCCGCCACGAATTGGGGCTACTATCTATTCATGTTCAAGCGGTGTGGCGTCAATGTGCTTTCCTACGCAAATGCCTGAAAGGAGTAAATAGTGGAACTATTCTAGAAATAGTTGGCTACAACCTGTTAAAATCTAGTAATGCATTCCCAAAGACATGGCGTAATAATGTCCTTGATCAACTAGCAGAGGCGGATGTGTCCCTTGACTTGCTGATCTCGAACCCCGATCGTGCAAAAGTGAAACACTTCCAAGCAGGCTGGGCAAGAAATTTAGCAAAGTGCACTCAGTATAAAGATTTTATTATCTGGTTATTTGGAATTAAGAGATATGGTACGATGGCCCCATATTTGGTGAAATGCCCATCACAGAAAGTGCAGGCTGATTTCCTAAGGTTCAGATTGAAACTTTGGGACACCCGCGATGTCTTGTGCAGACGAAAACTGATCCCTATGGAATGTAATTATTGCAGATTCTGATTACCAATAGGAAAAAGGGAAACCCTCCAACATTTGCTAGTTGAATGTGGCGCTTTGAAGAATATTTGGTCAAGATGCTTCGACAATGTGTTTGTAATCCACGCTGAGGTGACAGATGATCATTCATGGCAAATGTTCTCTAACCCGAGAGAGAGGGTACAGTTAGCAATAGTTCAGTTCTTAAAAATGGTAATACCATGAAACAAAGATACTTTTAAGGGCACGGGGCACCAAGATGGAAACCATATCCAGTGGCTCATTAGTATTTGTAATGCCATGAGCTACGTATCCCAAAGGCCTATGCAAGAATGGTAAAGGTATGGTGCAGGAACTGTATTTTATAGTATTTTGCTGCAGAGTATGTTGCAGTTGCCTTTGGCCTGGGCAATGATATTGCTAAAGGTATCTTGTGCCATATTGTGATTATTGTGATTGTGATTACTGTGATTATGTATATTAATGCAATTTTATATTTTGTTACACTGTTTTACTATTGCTGTATGTAGATATGATTGACTATTGTATATATTTGTTTAGATATTTGAAAAGTTGTTTCGCAAATAAACCAAATAAAAAAACAAAAAAAAACAAACACCACCTACACGTTTTGTGTCCCTCAACACATCCCATCACCCGCCTACCGGTACTCCAATGCAATAGTTTCAGTGTATAGGTGGTGCTTAGGATCACCTAGTAGGAAAAAAACAAAAAATGCCAATGCCTTCTCTATTGGCACACCAATAGCAAACTCTGTGGCCTAAATAAGCTCAATTTAAACTAACTTGACTGTTTTTGCATTTTGGTGCATCGGTGCAGAGGGTCTTCAAGGGAGAATTTCACTCCATGTTCCAGTCCTCTCGAGCTGCCACTGCATGCACGCACAAGATCCAGAACCACTGTCCACATCCGTCCTTGCCTAGACTTGAAGTGTGGGCTACACAATTACAATATTCACTGTGGTACTTTATCAGCTGTTTCCATCAACTACATTATAAATGCAATCCTGATTTTTCCACTGTCAGTTTTCCAGTGCAATGGCAGGAGCAGGGATAACCGTTGATCACACATACCTTTAATACATTTATGCTGCCGCTTTGCAAAATAAGGTGGCCCATTAAAGACCAGCAGGCTGGTGCCACAGAGTGGGTGCACCACGCCTGGGAAAAGACTGGGCCGGGGTAGCTCCCTCCATAATTAACATGGTGCCAGCTCCCACTCTGCCAGTGTTGTGATAGGTGCCGGTTCTAGAGTGTTTAAGTGTGTTATATTATGATCTTTCCTGTATCTTATATTAAATATTGTGCCCCCTTGTGACTGTCACCTTTATCTTTCCAGATGTGTCCGAGGGATGCAATAGAGGGTATTGGTCCATGCATGTGGTGGGAAGAGTCGTACTGTGGTGTCACTCTGGAGGGTCGTGATCTGTTGGTCTGATTTTGGCACCCATTGCCTGGCCTATTTACCAGGCCACTATGAACCCATTGGCCGTCCCATAGCCAGGAACGAGGCTCTGGACCTCACTGTAGTGCTTGGGAATCAGGGGCATTATGACAGGGATTTTCAGTGTGGTCATGCCTCTCATGTGGGAATGTTTCCCACAGAATTGCCTTGGGTGATTTTGGCTTGTGGGTGGCCGACCCCTCAGATGCTGTGGCAACAGCTGTAAGTCAAAGCGTGGGTGTTTTCCAGTCTCTTGATAGTTCTGACTTATGCCAGAGGCACTGCATGCTACGCAAATGAGGTGATAGGTTTCAGGTTCACTGTATCTGACATGAGAGAGTTATGGAGCTGACTTGGTTCTAGTGAGCACAGACATCGAAACACTATTCCTTCTTTACATTTACCTTTACCTTAGAGGACAGACTGCAGGAAAACAGAGCAATGTGTGATCTTGTGCTTCGTGCTGGCGTTCCATTTACCAGCCACCTCTGGAAACATTGCCTGTAAAGGATTCTGACAGTTCCTTGGTCACTTTTTTAGGTGTTTTAAAAATAAGAGACATATTGCAAATTATTGTTGAACTTATACATTTCATAGTAAGTATCGGGATACGTTTAGTATTTTTGTACCTTACAGGTGTCTGGTATACATTACCAACATCGTTTTTTTACTGTCTGTATTGCCTATATATATTTTACAGAAAGGATTAGATCCACATGCTCAGCATTACATGTATTGTTGCTATAGTATCATTGACTGTTTAATAAACCTGTGTTTATGAAACGCAGATATGATGTCTGAAACCTAACACTCGGAGTAGATGTGAAGGTAAGGAAAGTGCAATGGGATCCATCTACAGCAGAAGACCGAGCAATGTGTTAGGTGGAGGTAATGGGTTTGCGGCAATCAGTAACAAAATGAGGACGGTTGGTAGATAACAGTTAGGACCTGGAGTGGGGTGTAGAGGGAGGAGAGTGGCCGCCAATCTGACAGTTTGCCTAGGGTGGCAAAATTCCTTGCACCGGCCCTGCTGCTGCTGTAAAGGGGAACAAAAAACTAATGGCCATAGTAACGACTGGAAAGTGCTAAGACCTGAAAGTCACTACAATGTAGTAAGGACCCTAAACTTTGTCTAATAATTGCACAGGTGCTACAGAATGCAATAGTACAGAAGCATAATGTGTCTTTTTGTAACGCAACAATGGCAAGCACCTTAGAGTGGTAGGATGAACATTTCCCTCATGACGCAATAACTTTCTATAGTAAACCCATTGGTACGCACAGTGCTGTGAACCGTAAATTATGTAATTTATATTGCTTCAAGTACACCAAACACAATCTCTTTTCGGTACGAGAACAGATTGGAAAGGAAACCAAGGCAGTACAAGTGACAACACTTCCACAGCAGCATACGAGCATAGGAAAGGGAAGAAACTCTGTGCATAGGGAAATGGACTGCGTGGAAGTCAAAGTGGAGAAATTGGTGAACAAGTGTGCCGCTTTAAAGGTTGAGTACAAGGATATATTTTGGACAAATTTAAACAGCATTGGCACACTTGCACGTGTACTCCTTCCCCATATCGGAGTCCGCCATTCCCTCAAAAACTATTTAATGGGAGACGTTACGGTAATACACCAATCTCTTCCTCCCCTCACAACCAAGTTGTGCAAATCCCCATTTCCCCACAATAATCATCCACTTCTGCTACCCCTTCCCTTTCCAAATGGGGTGTATGCATGTGTAGAAGTAAACAGTAATAATGAGAATGTTGCTGAGTGTTTGTGTGGTATTCTTTTTACCTGAAATGGGGTTCTGACTCAACAGCACACAGTCCTCGTTGCAATGACCGCAAGTAAGAAAAAGGTAGGTGTCCTACTGACAGCGCAGCTGTTCAGCCTATGCACAATGACAATGGAGACATCCATACGCCGCCAGCAGGCTCTGCATCTCCGCATGTGGTCCACCACCTATCAATGGGTGTGGGAGCTCACGTTTGTGCGTCGTGCAAGTACACGCATGTGTATCTGTTCCTCTGTGTCCTGGTAACATCTCCCATGTGCAGCATATGCAAAGGAACGTTAATTAGGTCGGGGCGTCCACCCACGCCCTACAGATATCTGTACACATAAATATCCCACCTGCTGGACCCTACAAATAGCCAGCGTCACCCAAAATGTTCAGCGCACGTGTGGCGCACTTTTAGTCAGTAGAGAAGATGCAAAGGTGTGCATAGGACACCCATGCACATGCAGACAACGTATGTCGCCCAAAACGCATCCAGCGGAAAGCCATCTCAAAGGAGAACATTGGCGACGTCACAATGCGACCACCAGGACAATGCGCATGGCCCCTTATTTCAGGGACAGGAGCCGGACCTTCGAACACTGGCAAAGTGCCGAGTTGAGCAATGTACGGAGTGTTTTTTGGAAAGCGCACGCTTACAAACACACCACAATGTGCCATTGCACATGTATGTATGTTTTGGAAAAATGTAGGCCTGCTTTCCGGTGGAAGTTGTCCACTGCCACTCTACAAAAGGGCACACCACAGAGGTGCTGTGCAATCTGTTTGCAGCTTTTCAGAACAGAGTAGCAGGCCACATAGGTTTGCCCTGTAAGTAATGGTGCACCAAATCTGTTGTGCTACAGTGCGTCTGCAATTAATACCAACCATGTCAGTCTGGCTGAGCACGCACAGTAATGGAGAAAATTATGAACGGGCCTTGCTGTGACACACACCCGCAGCTGCGATAGTCCCCATTATCCCAATCTCATGTGTATAGTGGAGTATTGGCACGTGCGTTTCCCCATGGACGGCGGGGCCGTTTCCCAATGAAGCAGAAACATTCCTTCTTCCCTTTCCAGTGTTTTCTTTGCAGCACGCCGTAATTGCGTACTGTTAAAAAGTTCCACACGCTTCCACCAATGACATTGAAGAGCTCTCCATGTACAGTATCAGTTCTGTACAACAGTCCTCTGCATACACACCATGCCCAGAAACGTTGTTGAGCAATCCCTGTGGCTCCACAGTCCCATTTCCATGGGCACCAGCCTGAAAATCCCCGGATGTGGCTTTCATGCTGTGTACGACCGTGGGGGAATAACTTGCAACCAGGTTAGGGGGAGTTTGTTGTAAGGGGCGGCTCGGAAAGAGCTTTTTTCTTTTTTAAATGCTTCTAAAGAAACACCTTTTTTCACTTTTTATTTGCTTTTTTGTGTTTTCTTGTGCGGACATTGTTACAGTAAACTATTCACTGCATCTTGTAGACAAGCAAATACAACAGCATTACTAATGGGCGACAAAGAAATGTAATTTGCTTGGAAAAATTCTGCATTTCCCCCACTAATAAGGTCATTGTTGCAGAAGAACCTCCCAGCAGCGGACAAAAAAGTATACATGCTTCTGTTGATCAGACACCTTCCTGCCTCTGGCTCGGAACAACTTCCAGGAGCAATGTCCCATACTCTTGGTGGTGTTATGGACGAGAAAAGCACTGTGGCAGTGGGAAAAAAGCCTCTTCACTAGTTTTAGCAACCTCTTCGAAAGTCGACGGAACGAGCCTAAACAAGACATGTAACCCATATGCATGCCGCCGTAGTGGATGACGATAACATCGGCCCCAGCAAAAGTGGCCAGGTCTTTGCGAAGTGCATCCATGTCGGTGAACTGCGCTCGTAAACACTGTTCTACAATGCAACCACTCCGTCCAATCCAAAATTGTCAGCAAAGTTTCTTTCCTGGGCATACTTGTGCAGATCTAGTAGAAAGGCATCTCCTATAGGCAACACAATGCGTTTCGCCATGTCAGTCAGCCTCACTACGCAGAGTGTAATGTGCAGCAGTTTGACCGCCCCTTCCTGTGAACCACACCCACAGTACCTGATTGGATAATCTTCAAAGTCCCATGTTCATTGGACAGCAAGGTAAGAAGCGCAGATTGTGGCACGTGCGGTGCCCAAAGTACTGCGAGAGCCTCACCTCAGTAAAGCAGGAGCAATCCTTCTTCTTTTTCCACTACCTTTTGCCCAGCACGATCTCATTGGGTACGGGTAAATGGGCACACACGATTCCACCAATGCCATCCAAGACGTTACCCACTAACACTGTCAGTTCTGCACAACGCTTCATAGGTACTGTTACAAATTCAGCCTGCTAGTGTGCTGTCACTGGACAGCATGTCCAGTAGAAAGTTCAGTAAATGATTGCAAGATTTGTGCATCCACATTCATCCACTTGCACACCCATCACCAAAAAAAGGAGGTATGGAAACTTTCCGCACTGTATGTATGACTGGGTTATAAGTGCCTCTGCGCACAGTATCTGCCACTGAGCGGCCATGAAGTTTTTTAAAAGCATACTGTTTTTTTTCCCATCTCCTACCATGAAGTGGCACTTCAGTGATATGTGCTTGCAACATTCTCATTTAGCCATATCATTTAGTGTAACATCGAATGAGGAACTCTCTGCTTTCCTTCCGACAATGCTGCAAAATGTTTTCCCCACTAACCCACCTCCTACGTACATCGTACATTTTTTTTACCAATAACAGCATTGAATATATGGTACCAAGCGAAAGCAACTATCTAAAAGATCACTGTCTGCACAGCTCTACTTCTGGCTATGCTGCACTATTGAAACAGGCTCTTTTTAAATCTGCCCCCTTCTACTCTCCGCCCTCTGGAACGCATCCAGAAGAGGAGTGAGCGACATCGGATGCTATCTCTCATGCACTTAAATGTCGCCAACAGCTCCCAGTGGCTGTGAGGAATAAAGTGAGAAAACTCTACATAATGCGGAAGGCCTTCTGGCCCTTGGGACCTCAATACAGCTTCCTTGGCTCCGGGACACTTGAGTGGAACCATCACTGGTTACGGAAGCACCTCAAAGCCTTTCTCTTAGCACCTGCTGTTTCTGCTCCTCTCCCCGGCTACTGCCTGACGTACACTGATTCTACACTACTTATCTGGCGACTCTGTGATGTTGGGCCCATTTCACTTCCCCCCACCAGGCACACCTCATGCACTGGCTTTCTAACAAATCCTGCACTTGAGGACTATTTTATGTATGCCTAAAAGTGCATCCAGCACCTGTTGTGTGCACTTATCTGTGCACTTGGCACAATAGGCCCTTATTTTTACTTATTGTTATTTGTTCTTCTTCACATGTACTGTACCTTCCCCTCCCTCCATCCATGCACTTGGGTGATGTAAGTCATACCTGGTCTAGTAGGGTTGTTGTCTCTGTCTCCCCTCTGTGTCCCCTCCCTTGCCTCATTGCACTTTGGTAGATGTGGGTGTAGGCGCATTACGAATGCCAAAGCATGCAATTGCACATCATATGATACCATACACACACTGCATGCACCAAAGTAGGATGCTTCCCACTTACCGTGTACACTGCAAAGTTGTTTTTTGTTTTCCGCAGTACCCCACTTACTGCACACTTTAAAATAAATATTGTGCACGTGCAGCACAGCTTGCATGTTACTAACTGCAAATCAATACATATAGTTCATGCATACACCCAGGATACCTGCCACTTACCTTGCACACTTCCACCACACCCATTCTGCACTTCTTTGTGCAAAGAGACCTTCTGGCACAGTGTTTGCGTACACACCAGACCCACCAACCTTGTAGAGCAGTGTCTTTCACTCCACAATTTCCTTTCCATGGCTCCCATCCAGAAAATGGCTGGAAGTGGCACGTGGAAGCGTGAAAGTACAGAGTAATCCACTGAGTTTTCATGCTAGGGAGGGAGGGGGTTGGGGGAGGTTTGGGGGGGTAAATGTACAACAGGGTAGGGGTTCACCATGCACCCACCAGTCTAGGCCTTGGGCACACTCACCACAGCATAACAAAGCCATGCAGGTGAGCATGTAGGCATGTGCCAGAAATCACAAAGACAACATACGCACCAGCACTTCAAGCCAACCACCGCACCATAAAGCAGGTAGGCAAGGACATGTGTTCCACTTACCATAATGCAGAAACATATCGCTGTGTTTGGCACCGCTACCCACTTCCAATCACAAAGCATTATAAGCATGCCAACCAAACAAGACAATCTTCACAACATTGGGCCTGCTCCCAACACTGTCGTAAATCTCCCCCCGTCTCACCTGTGATCGGGATCTCCCTTGTTCGGCCGCAGGACTCTTCCTGTGGATGGTTCGGGTCTTGAACAGGCTCGCCCGAGCCTCGTCAGGTTGCAGGACACGTTCAGAGTTCCGGGAAGTTCGTGGTTCCAGGGTATCCAGGATTATCGATGAACGAGTAAGTAGCGGGGGAAATTCCAGGAACAGGATAAAGGGCAAGGAAGGAAGTAAGAGGATCAAAGGGAATCAAAGCAGAGAGTAAGCACACGTCGGGTCACTTCCGAAGATAGTGTTGAGACGCGCGGACCCGCAGGGGCGTGACCAATTTATAGTACGTGCCACGACATGAAGGCTAGTGCGTAGCACGGAGCTTGGTTCGACCATGTTGGGAGGAAAAAGGAGTACTAGCCCTTCGTGATAATGACCATGAGGTCCAGAAGGGGCAATTTCGCCGGTTCATGACAGCATGCCCCCTCCGAAGGCTGGTTCCTCCAGGCTTGCCTGGGTGAATAAGATGGAATCTTCTGAGCAAACGAGGGGTCTTTAAATTAGAAACTGGTTCCCATGTCCTCTCGCTAGGGGGGTAGCCTTTCCACTCGACCAGATATTGTAGTCGACCCCTCCTATACCTGGAATCATATATCCTGAACACCTCATATTCCAACTGGTCGTCCACAACAACAGGTGTGGGTTTGAATGGTTTTCGAGTAGAACTAACGTAGGGTTTCAACAGGGAAGTATGGAAGACTGGATGTATCTTCTTCCAGGAATCCGGGAGCTTAAGTCGGAAGGAGACAGGATTGATAATCTCCTTTATAGAAAATGGACCATAATAGCGAGGAGCTAATTTGTTTGGTCGTAGATGTCGAGGTAACATTTTCGAGGCTAACCAGACTTGATCGCCAACTGAATAGGAAGGTGATGGTCTTCTCTTAGAGTCCGCATATCTTTTGGTTCGAGTCTGGGCTTGTTCTAATTGATCCTTTGCCTCTCTTTGTAAGTGGATCCGTTTCTGAATCCAAGAGTCAAGGGTAGGTATCGGAGTAGATTCTGGAAGAACTGATGGTAAAACAGACGGGTGATAACCTTGACTGCAATAGAAAGGACTCATCTTGAGAGCTGAATGATCTGAGTTATTGTAGGAGAATTCGGCTAAAGGTATAAGGAGAGTCCAATCGTCTTGAACCTTGGTGGCAAAACAACGAAGATACTGTTCCAGGGTTTGATTCACTCATTCCGTTGCCCCATTGGTTTGTGGATGATAGCCTGAAGAAAGGGCACGTTGGATTCCTAGAACGCGACAGAGATGTTTCCAGAATTGTGAAATATACTGAGGTCCCCGATCCGAAATAATCTTGGAAGGCAGACCATGAAGATGAAAAACATGTTCCAGGAAAATTCCAGCAAGTTCTGAGGAAGATGGTAGTTTATACTATGGTGTAAAATGAGCTAGATGAGTGAACAATCAATAGTTACCATGATGGTTGTATATCCTCGGGAAGGTGCTAATTCAACAATGAAGTCCGTGGCAATAACTTCCCAGGGTCTGGTTGGCCACGTAGGTTGTAGAAGCAGACCCGCCGGTCTCTGATTGTCGTATTTGTTCTGACTACAAATAGCACAGGTCTTGATGTATTGAACTACACTGGCCTTCATCCCTGGCCCCCAGAACTGTCTTTGTATAAGGCGGAAGGTGTTGGTTACTCCTCGATGGCCGGAGTGAAGAGTATCATGGCATAGATTCATTACCTTCTGTTGAAGTTCTTTTGTCGGAATGACCACTGAATTGTTCTTGAATAAATATCCTTCCTTGATTGTCAGACGCTAGGGATTTTTCTTCGATATGTCCTTCCAGAGATCAGATAATTGAGTCTGTGCTCTGATTTCTTCCAGGAGATTGATCGCTTGAGCTACAAAGATTGTGGGTGGAAACATTTTAGGATAGATGTTATCCTCCAGGGGAACGTAGTCGGGACGCCGAGAAAGGGAATCGGCAATCAAGTTTTGCGATCCAGGAACATGTGAAATTTGAAATTGATTTTGAGCAAAGAAGTAGGCCCATCGAGCTTGTCTACTGTTCCTGCACTCCATGGATTGTAGGACCTGAAGATTTCGGTGATCAGTACGGACTTGAACTGGATATTTAGCATCCAGGAGTAAATGTCTCCATTCAGTGAAGGCATGACGAATAGCCAATAATTCCTTCTCCAGAACTGAGTAGTGAGTTTCGCTGGTGGTCAGTGTCTGTGAAAGATAAGCAATGGGATGTTCCAACTTATCATCGGATTCTTGTTTTAAAACTGCTCCTATGGCATAATTGGAGGCATCAGTTTCCACTAGAAAAGGACGATTTATGTCAGGTTGGGCCAGGATGGGGGCCTGAGTGAATTCTTCTTTCAAGTGTTGGAATGCCTTATCTTGTGGTATAGACCAGTTAAACGGAACGTCTTTCTTCAGGAGGTTAACAATGGGTTGAACAATCTCGGAAAAGGTGGGAATACATTTCCGGTAGAAGTTGGCTAGTCCCAGGAAAGTTTGTATTTGTTTGACAGAGCTTGGGGCGGGCCAACTCAGTATGGCCTTCACCTTTGAAGGGTCCATACTAATTCCTTCTGAACTGAGGGCAAATCCCAGATAGTGAACTGATGTAACATGAAAGAAACATTTTTCTGGTTTGGCTAGGAGTTGATTTTCACAGAGACGTTGAAGTACTGCTTTTACATGTTCTTCATGTTTCAAGGGGTCCTTGGAAAAGATCAATATGTCATCCAAGTAAACGATAACGTTAAGAAATAACATGTCAGAGAACACCCTATCCATAAAACGCTGGAAGACTGCGGGAGCATTAGTCAGACCAAAGGGCATGACGAGGTATTCAAAGTGACCAAAGGGTGTTCTAAAGGATGTTTTCCACTCGTCTCCTTCCCGGATACGGATCAAATGGTAAGCACCTCGGAGATCCAGTTTTGTGAATATCACTGCACCTCTCACAGCTTGAAGGATATCCGAAATCAAGGGTAGTGGGTATCTGTCTTTCAGGGTGTATTGATTTAGGCCCTGATAGTCCAAGCAAGGTCTGAGCTCATTGGTATCCTTTTAGGGAATGAAGAACAATGAAGCACCAGCTGGTGATTTTGAAGGTCTTATGGTGCCATTCTCAAGATTAGTGTCTAGGTATTCCCGGAGGGCTCTCTTTTCGGGTTCTGAAAGGATGAACATCCTACCAAAGGGAATCACAGCTGAGGGTTCAGTATCTATGGCACAGTCCTCGGGTCTAGGTGGAGGTAAGGCTTGAACAATGGCAGTAGAAAATACATCAGCATACCCTTGATAGATCTCTGGAACTTGTACAATATTGGAAACCATGAGTGGTGTCTCTGGACACCTTGGTAGACTTATAGGAGCTGTGACTGAGGTATCCAGGTTTAAACAATGGTTCAAACAGAACACCGAGCCCAGGAATAAGGATCCGGCCGTCCAGTTAATATATGGATTGTGCCTTTGTAACGAGGGCATGCCCAGAACCAAGGGGTAATGGGCTGATTTTATAATGTCAAACACAATCCTTTCTTGATGATGATTTATGGAAAGATGGATCTCCCTTGTTTGCAGACTTATGGGACCTGATGAAAGAGGTCTTTCGTCAATTGCTTCTACTGGCTGTGAAAAGCTTCTTGCTTCATATGGAATGTCATGACTTCTGACCCAATCTTGATCAATGAAGACTCCCATTGCTCCGCAATCCACCAAGGCCAGTATGGGGTAGACCTTGTCCTTGGATGGCGATAAAAAGGCCTGTAATATCACCAATTTGTTTTGTCCAGGAGAGTTCAAGGATGGAATTGATGTGGAGCAAACATCGCTCTCCCGAAACCTTGCTCCATTTAGGATCGGGAGCTGGTGTTTCCCGAGCATCGGGGAGGAGCCAGAGGACACTCTTTCACAAGATGTTTATCTGAGGCACAAAACATGCACAAGCCTGTGTGTATCCTTCTTAACCTTTCCTGCGGGGAAATTGGTCCACGAAAGGCTCCAAGTTCCATGGGTTCAGAATAAGTGCTTGGATTCTTGGCAGATTCAGTCCTGGTAGTATTCTCTGGGGAATTCCTTTGATTTGAGATTTTATTATTCTTTTTCTTTTCAGCCTTTCTTTCTTGGATTCTGAAGTCTATTTGCATAGATAAGTCCAGGAGGGCCTGGAATGAATTAGGACGTGCCACTCTGGCTAATTTGTCCTTAATCTCTTCATTTAGACCTCTGCGAAACAAGGTAAAACTGGCTTCCAGGGGCCAATCCTCCTCTTTGGCTAGCTGTTTGAATCTGGTAACGTAGGTCAACATGTCTTGGGATCCCTGTTGGAAGTCAAGTAACTTCTCTTGAGAACCGTGGACCAGCTCTGGACGTTCGAACATGGTCTTGAGTTCCGCGATGAAGCCTTCATAATCATCCAGGAGAGCATCCCCTGAATTGAGTAAAGGAGTGGCCCATGTAAGGGCATTGCCGGTAAGATGCGATATTATGAATCCCACCTTAGCCCTAGGAGTTGAGAAATAGTAGGGCTTGAATTTAATGTACCAAACAAGAATCCAGGAATCCACTTAAGGTCTTTGTGGAACCGTCGTATTTATCGACCACTCCTCCCAATAATACGCTGTCCTTGTTCGCGGAGTCACGTGACAAGACAAGCTGTTTTAGCGCTGCATTCTCGGCTTTTAAATTCTGCATCTCTGTGGAAAGTTCTTGCATTCCACGCATCAAGTCCTGAATGGCATTCTCCATGGTAGAATCCGTATTGATCGTTTGGCGTCTCAAACGGTCGTAAATCTCCCCCCGTCTCACCTGTGATCGGAATCTCCCTTGTTCGGCCGCAGGCCTCTTACTGTGGATGGTTCGGGTCTTGAACAGGCTCGCCCGAGCCTCGTCAGGTTGCAGGACACGTTCAGAGTTCCGGGAAGTTCGTGGTTCCAGGGTATCCAGGATTATCGATGAACGAGTAAGTAGCGGGGGAAATTCCAGGAACAGGATAAAGGGCAAGGAAGGAAGTAAGAGGATCAAAGGGAATCAAAGCAGAGAGTAAGCACACGTCGGGTCACTTCGGAAGATAGCGTTGAGACGCGCGGACCCGCAGGGGCGTGACCAATTTATAGTACGTGCCACAACGTGAAGGCTAGTGCGTAACACGGAGCTTGGTTCGGCCATGTTGGGAGGAACAAGGAGTACTAGCTCTTCGTGATAATGACCATGAGGTCCAGAAGGGGCAATTTCGCCGGTTCATGACAAACACTCTAGTACGTGCATAGAACCAATGGTGCATAGTGCACTGCAACACTTACTGATCTGCGCAATGCACACAACGCAAGCACATATAAGAACCAGTTGCACTGTGACCTCTTCCATATGTACACTATTCCATTAGTGGACTCAGTGGACACACTGCATGACTGGTCACGGCAGCATCTCCACCCACACGCCGACAACTGTAGCTTGTTCTACCAATCACCACACCCATGCAACGAACATTGTGTGCACTGCTGCCGAACCACCCACAAAAAGCAACAATGTGGCACCTACTTTCAACCAGTGGACATACCTTTTCAACCAGTGGACATACTTTTCTGTGCAGGGCTGCAGCCATGCATCGCTGGGGCTGCAGACTTACCTCACACAACACACCATAGTACATGCTTTGTTTAAATCCTCATGTCTCGTGGAATGCACTCCCCTTCTGCAAATGTGCCTGCCACCACTCATCACAGAAAGACATTGTGCTGCAGCTGCCATGCCATAACGAATGCTGCCTGAAATGACCACACACGATTGTTGCCTGTTGAGGTATCCGCACATTGGCAGAGCATGCACGGATAGTGCTGGCACACCACTGTCTTCTTCTAATGAGATATATCACATGAAGCACTTCTCACTCGCGCACCCTTTCCATCCCTTCTTCCCACCTCCAGATGCCGTACACTATGGGGGTCATTCCGAGTTTGGAGGTAAGTAACTGTCCTTACCGGCATGGAGCAAATACCATGTCCCTGTGGGTAACAGCCCGCTAATAGAGGGCTCTTACGACTTCGCGGGCATGAGCTTTGCGCCATGCCGGTAACAACATTACCGGCATGCCATAAAAGCCCCGAAAAAGACCCTTAGCGGCATCATGTAAAGCGCACATTGCACTACCGGCATGAATGAAGGTGGCATTAGCGGTGACCGCTAATAGCGGTGACCGTAAATAAGCGGAATCGGAAGTAGCGTCATCGCACAGGAATGGGAAAGAGCACGGCGGCCATCTTTAAAAATACAATCCATTACCATCCTCATCAGCCAGGACCTGTAGGATATTGCTGTGTGTGAAATCCAATCCACCACAACACCACAATGCCCAAGGCTGTTAAAAAGGGTGCCTCCTACCAGTGCAAGGAGCGCTTTAATGAAGATGAATTGACCATGCTCGCTGAGACCCTGGAAGAACATATGTCCACCAATATGTCTGTCTAAAGAGGCAAGCCATGGCCCAATGCACACACATTCCCAGCATAGTTGTCGTACGCAGCACAGACACAGGCAGATGCCTGCAGCAAGGCAATGCCATACCTTACACAAACCACACTAAGATGTCAATGGCATAAGTCACACTTCATGCAGGCCACAACAAATATGCATGTCACATAGCATACGGCTTCCCCAACATGAGTGGCCCCAACGTATGCCTGCATTACCCACCCATGTAGCGAGCAACGTGATCATCCAAACCCAACTGCCTATTACCCTCTATTGTGTAGATGAGCAATGATACAAATGTATGCATGATGCGTCTCCAACCATAACTCATGCCGTCCCTCTCTTCGACCCCCACAGGCTCATACAATGACAGCGAGGCCCGGGACTCACCCCCACTGCCAACCACATCCCGCAAGAGGGCCCTTGATGAGGACAACAGGCCTTCAACCTCAAGAGGCCAACACAAGCCTCGCCATGCACCGCAGAGGAAACCACCTCCGGATGCCACGGCACTGGTGCCGCCAAGGGCCCTCGACACCGAACCCACTACTCCAGCAGTCACACAGGCAGAGGACACACCTGAAGCTGCACCCTCTGTGGAGTCCAGTTCAGTCGGGGAGGCGGCAGCCACAGCACCCCTGGCTGAGGGAGAGGCGCAGGAAGAGGTGTGGGTGCCCGTGGAGGACGACTCCTTCGACCTGCCCTGCTCACCAAGTCTGGCACCATCCCCCCAGCTGACATTGCTAGACTCCGACCACGCCACCACCACGGTACATTCTGGGGGGAGTATGACCAAGAGGCCATGAGTCCCATATGGGAACCAATAGTTGATGTGCATGACACCCAAGCACCCTCCACCTCCACAGGTATACCAGCGGGGGTGCAGCGGCATGAGGAGCTGACCGCCCTGGTGCAAAAATGTGTAAATGACAATGCCCAAGCAAGGCAGGAGTGGCGAGAAAACACTGCCTCTCTGGGCAAGATCATTGCCGAGAGCACAAAGAGACTGTGCGAGGAGGTCTCAGCCCTGCGGCAGGTCCTCAACCGAATAGCTGATGCTATGGAGGCTGAACCCCAGATGGAGGAGGCGGCCACACCATCGTTCTCGAGCTCAACACAGACTAGCCCACTGCGCAGGCCGGCGCGCACCCTACGCCGCCCGGCGCACACCCTACGCCGCCCGGACATGCCGCCACCAAGTGCAGGGAGTGGCAGGAAGTAGACTGGCCAGCCTGATGAAGGCAATGGATACATGTTTGGACATGTGTGGGGGAGTTTTGGGGGGAGGGGAGGGTGGTGAGGGTGTGTTGGGGAGTTTTGGGGGAGAGGGAGGGGGTGAGGGTGTGTTGGGGAGTTTGGTGGGGAGGAGGAGGGTGGGTGAGGGTGTGTTGGGGAGTTTTGGGGGAGAGGGAGGGGGTGAGGGTGTGTTGGGGAGTTTGGTGGGGAGGAGGAGGGTGGGTGAGGGTGTGTTGGGGAGTTTTGGGTGGAGGGGGAGGGGAGTTGGTGCACTTTCTTCTTCATTGTAAATTTCAATACACCCGTTGTGTGAAAAAAAACATCTTGAGTGGACATTCATCATTGTGCATGTGTCATTTATTCACATACAGTGCATAGTGTACATGTACTCCCACACCCAGTGCCCTCTGTCAAACTGTCATGTCACCCTCTGCAGCCATGTGTGTCAGAAATATTGTGCTATCACTGACTGATGCACATCACGTCCCTCCTGTGCATCGGCACCGCGATGATGTGCAGCCACATCTTCTTCATCCCCTTCATCATCACCAGGTGGTATCAGTTCAATGTCAAGGGGCAGGGGCACGTTCCGTCGGATACACATATTGTGCAGCATTAAACATGCCATGATGATCTTGGCCACCTTCTCATGCCTGTAGAGGAGTGCCTCACCCGACCGGCTAAGGCAGCGAAATCGTGCCTTCACCAGGCCAAAGGTCTGCTCAATGACCACACGGGTACGGGTGTGGGAACGATTGTAGTCCTCTTCGTGCCTGTTCTGTGGATTTTGGACAGGGGTGAGGAGCCACGGCTTCAAGGGATAGCCACTGTCACCTGCATGGGAGGAAACAAAAGGTGCATGTCAGTCGAATCATGATGGACAGCTGTACTAGTCACACGTGCCTGCAGATTATCATTGGTCACATGCACATGTCCCTGGTTGTATGCACGTCATCTTCAGGCCCTCATTGTGTCCTGTGCCATGGACTATTGGTGTGGGTTGCATCCTCAAGATGAAACACGGTGTGCACTGCTGTCTTGTTGCACATGCATCGTGTATGCATACAGCTGAGTTTGTGTCTAATTTGTGATGTGTTGTCTTCTGTAGGAATTGCTGACTGAGAGCTTTGGCAGTAGGCTCTGCAATGTTAGGCATTCAGTGCTGATTTCTGCCATGGTGATATGCTGCATTCCTGTGGTTGTGGCGGCCCTGTGACAGACAGTGGATTCCCTTGGTGGTTTGGTTCAATGCGCTCCCATGGATGCTTGTCCTGTGTGGTGATTTGCTGGAGACAGCAACATAGTGCATATTCACTGCATGTTGCTGGATGGTGTTACGGAAGGTGAGGTCCGCTGATGAGTGGTGCACGTTTAGTGGGATGTGGGGGGGTTTACTGTTTGTCATGTTGTGATAGGTGTCGACCTTACTTCTGTCCTGTGGGATCTGGATGTCATGTTCTGTTTGGGATGCTTTGGGGCACAGTGTTTAGTGATGTGCACATCATGCTGTCACATCAACATTGACACCATGGTGGTGTGTGCATCTCTTCCCCCAAATCAGTGCCATATGCCTGTCATGCAACTTGCCAAGCAGCGAGGTACGTCGTCCAACATGTCGCTCCATGTAGCATGGTAGTGTGGAGTTTTGCAGGACCATAGAGTCATGAATTGATCTGGGATATCAGGCACAACAATGTGTTATGATCTTGCTGGCGTCACATACCATCTGCACATTGATGGAGTGGTATTGCTTGCGGTTGCGGTACACCACCTTCATGGCATGCGGGACAACCAACTCCACGTGGGTGCAGTTGAGGGCACCTATACAATTTGGCATGCCTGCCAGTGCATGGAAGCCAACTTTGGTATCAAGAATCTCCTGGGGAGTCCGTGGTAGAGATATGTAGTCCCTTGTGTGCTCGACGAGGGCATCCAGGACTTGGTTCAGAATGCGAGAAAATATGGGTTGTGATATGCTATGCATGTGCCCCACTGTGTGCTGGTAGGCGCCTGTACCAAGGAGGTGGAGGACCAACACTACCTTCAGTAGAGGGGGGATGGCGGTGCGTATTTCAATGAGGCTGACAATGTCGTCGTGTATCATGTCCACAATGGTGGTGATGGTGTCCCGGTCCAGATGGTACAGGGTGTGGATCTGCTCCAGGGTTAGGTTGAAAGGGCTGGCTCTGATGCGAGGAATTGGGGGCTTCCTGCGTAGTACCAATGGCTGTACTGGTGGGGCATGCTGGGCCTGTCTCACCCTCCTTCTCCTCCTGCGTCTCCTCTGCGGTGCCTGCTGTTGCTGTTGTTGTTGTTGTTGCTGGTGTTACAATGCAAGCATGTCCTCCAGCTCCAGTATTGCTACTACTGTTGGAATCATCTTGGTGTGGGAAGGGGTGTGGTGTGTGGGTGTGCTCCTTTTGTACTGGCCCAGACTCCACTGCCTCCACCTGTGCTGATTGTGTGCATCTGTGGCAGTTGGGAACACTGCACATAGGGAGTCATTACGAGTTTGGAGGTAGCCATGGCGCTATTAGCGCCATGGCTGCCTCCAAACCCGTGTCTGGGTCCGGTCTGACTGAATGGGGACTTACCCTGCCATTCCAACTTTGGAGGACCCGGTAAGTCCCCATTCAGTAAACCATTCCCCATTCCCATTTGAGCCCCCATAGGGCTCAATGGGAATGGGGAAGATGCTAATAACGGGGCCGCAAATTGCGGGCACGTTATTAGCTCCAAGGTCCCTTAACGGGACCCACAGAGAACGTCTGGCCAGACCAGCCATTCCTGCTGGGACCTACTAAGGGACCTCGGAATAGGGCGGTAAGGGTTTTCCGGCACTGTCATCCTTAACAGTGGCGGTAAACCCTTACCGCCCAACTCGTAATGACCCCATAGTATTTTAGGGTTGGTTCGAGATGCCGGTATTACCGGCATGCCGGTATCCCCTATTAGTGCCTTGATGATGCCGGTATTTGCTTGTCCGCCTGACTTGTGATTTCCTCCCATTAGCGGCATGCCGGTATTGCCGGTATGATGGGCTGAGTGCCCACGCCCATGCGGCTATTAGAGGCACCGTTATTAACAGTGCCTCTAATAGCGGGTCTTAGGTCGGAATAGCCTGGAGCGGTAAGCGATGCCGGTAATCCTTTACCGGCATTGTTTTCCCCTTACCTCCAAACTCGGAATGACCCCCTATGTATTTTAGCCCCTTCCGCCGCTGCATTGTCCTCCGATACAACATATGCTGCCGTCATGGAACACTTTTGACACACATACCGTCACCGCACACAGCGTTGCAATCAACATTTTGGCTGCGCGGCGAACAGGGAAATGGGACGCCGTATCGGAGCCAGATATGACTAATTTTACTGCGCACACTGCTACGTACAAAAGGCTCACCCATGCACACAATGGCTTAGAGCCTTGCCACACACACCACAACACTATCCTCTGATATACCATTGCAGCATTTCCCAAAACCTTTGACGCACAGCATGCTTCCCTCCAGCCAACCAATGGCCGCGTCCAATGTTCGCCGACAGACCGGTGTACCACAGGCCAATGAGACTTCGGTCCGTGGAGTGAACAGGGAAATAGGTCCACAGAGCGGACACAGATATCACACATTTTTTGGGATGTACATTTCAGTTCTTTGCAACAAAAGTACTGGTCGGATTTCCACCAAACACACAAAAGCATGCTTTCTGGCCCGCTCCTGCCGCAAATTTGGTGAAAATCCGTCCAACCGTTCGGGCTGTAGCTGTGCACAGTTTTTGCCCATTCAGTCTATGGAAAAACAAACATTTGGGACCCCCCCTATAACGTTGCCCTCCCTGCACGAAACCTTGCCCAACTTGGCGAATAAATAAAGAGCTGGCCATATACTGTTTTTGCAAAGTTTGGTTAGGATTCCTCCAGGGTGAACGAAGTTATAAGCCGGCGAAAAAGTTCTCTTCCTATGAGTTTAGCAATTTAACCATAACTACAGGCCTGCTACCGCGGGCTGTGTAATACATATACATATATTTTTTAGGGGTAGCAAGGGAGACCACAAGGGTGGCAAGGGAGGCCTCAGGGGTTGCAGCTGCGACCACTGGTAACCCCCAAATGGCGTCCCTGAATTTCTCTCTATCTCGCTCTCCTCCATCCCCCATCATTCTTTCCTTGGCTCTCTTGCTCTTTTTTCCTCTCTCTCACTCTTTCTTGTATCACTATGGCCTTTCTTTCTTTGTTTCTTTCTTTGTTTCTTTCTTTCTTTCTTGCATGTCCCTCTCTCTCTTTCTCTTCCTCTCTCTTTCTCTCTCACACACAAACTCACTTTTACTATCTCTCTCCCCGGTTGCATTTCTCTCTTTTATTCTTTTTAGATGTAATGTTCTCCCTGGTCTGCATATATCACGTAAAAAAGAGACGGCAACCCAAATCGGTTTATAGACAAAAAGTCGAAAACATAATGTCGAATAGCAAAAATGTCGAAAAAAAAATGTCGAACGTAAAAAAGTCGAAAACACATACATATAATAGGAAAAGTCATAATTTCGAAAAAAAAATGTCGAAAAAAAATTGAAAACCCAAAACACTTTTTTTTTTTTTTTTACCCAGATAGTAACATTTATTATGGGGGGGGGGTCCCCCCAACCCCCCCATCCCAAACCCCTACCCCAACCCCCCCTCCTCCCCATCCCCCCCACCCCCCATAGATATACCTTTAATTATTTAAAAAAAAAATTTAATATAATATTAAATAATTAATTAATTATTTAAAAAACCATCCCAAACCCCTATCCCCAACCCCCCCCATCCTCCCCATCATCCCCACCCCCCATGGAAATACCTTTAATTATTTTTAAAAAAAAGTTTAATAAAATATTTATTATTAACACATAAAATCGACATTTTTGTTTTTCGACATTTTTGTTTTTCGACTAAATATTTTTGACATTTTTACTTTCGAATATATTGTATTCGAAATTATGACTGGATACCCCCAAATCAACGGACGGTCATTCTTGAGATCAGATTACATCCCAAAATCGATTGGTGGAGACCGTGGAGTGCTATTAGTCCCTGATAATACATTCAAATACAGAAAACAATATCTTTTAAAATATTTGAGTGAAAACCCAAAAGATTTTGGAAAACACTCATATTGTCTGTACTTTATTTCGTTTCACTATTTCTTACCTGCTCTTTCACTCCAACTGTCGCTGTCTCTCTTTTAATCTCTTTTGATTTATTTATATTTTTTCATCAAACTGTCTATCTCTCCCTTGCCTATTTTCCTTTTCCTTTTGACCAGGCCTCCCTTTTGTTGCAGCTTTAACACTCTTCCTTTACAGCTTTCTCGCCTTCTTTGCCTCCCTTTCTGTCATTCTCTCATTTATTTTGAGTTACATAGCACTTCATGCCAGAAAACGTATCTCAATATTTTCATATTTCTTTGGGGAATATATTGATCATGTGCGGTGTGAGAGCAGTGTGTTTGTGTTACTCGTTGAGAACCCTTTCACTGCTATTGCTTCTATTGCTGTTGCAATCCTGCTGCAGTCTTTCCTTGCTGGCCACTGCCTGGGAGGAGGAGCTATTATCAATCAGAGACAGCACAAGACAATAAAGACTCACTGCCTGCGCAGAGCCTGAGCGATGTTAGAGCAGTGTGTTCGTGTTCACTGGCTCGCTGGACTGCTGGCCACTCTATCCACTTCCCTCCTCTTTGCTCCCCATGCAGATTGTTATTTTCAGGTCAGTCCACATACGCTTTCCATTTGAGGCCTGTAAGCAGGTCTCTCAGCAGGCCGCATAGTGGTTCCGGGGTTTATTAGCTGACAACCGACTTTGAAATTGACACCGGTGCCAGTGTCATCTCGCCATTGGGTTCAGTCTGGTTTTGCTGAATTATAACTACATTGATAGATTTTCCACTCTGAGCTAAGGAGCGCCTTCGATCGTTTGCCTTTGAGCTTCTGCATGCTTCCCCTCAACACAAAACTGGCTACAATTGGTTACAATAACAGCGGCCCACGGGGGCGTGATCCAGTTTGAAATCCAGCATGTGGTATTTGAGGGAAATCTATCATCTATTTTTGGCACTATCTGTGGTGCTTTCACATTCTCACTGAAATTGTATAAATAGAACGGCTGATAATAGGTAGTGACTGTGGGTTGTGTACCTTTGAGCTATAACCTTCTTCAATCATGTCTCCTGCTATTACCTGGAAGCAGCTGCAAACTAACTTAAAAACAGTATGTGCTACAGATGGTTCTACGGTGCAGGATTCATCATGGAGACATTGCAATCGTAATGGTATTGAAACATTGCCAGTGATTAACGGAGGTAACATCTCTCTTGTCTCTCACCCCGAAACACACACAGATCATGAACTAGTCCATACTATTTGTGCCGACCGGGAATCGACAAAGAGCACCTTAGTTCAGGCAAGCATAAAACTCCAGACTTCTATAATTTGGGGTCTCAGAGTAAAACCACATGATATGCTCTCGAGCCAACGGCTACCGCTATAGCGGGGCAGAAAATAACAGACTTCATAATGGGGTCTGGCATGGATTCACATGCTCATGAATATTCCCCGTCATCAGGCTGGGAATCCTCATTAAAAGAAAAAAACAGTTTCACTTTCACTTTAAAACTGTATTTCTCCTCTAAACCAATCACTGTCCTCTGGGCCATACTGCCCCCATCCAATGCCAGTCCTCGCCCTAAGCCCCACTCCCCTCGGATCATCAAAGTTTCGAGAAGGCCCGGCCTTGAGGCCTACTTTGCGCCCTTTCAGCATGGCTGAGGAGAAGAAGGAAGGCCGCAGCCGCTTCAAACCCTGTGCAAAGTGTGCTTTAAGAAACGTCCTCGTAGAAGATCAACATTGTTAAGGATTTCAATCAGGCACACACCCAGGTCTCGCCTAACATGTAGTGCACAATGAAACCCTTATTTTATTTTGTGTCTATAAGTTCAATATTATATACCACTCATATCACACCCGTCTCAAAACACACCCCCAAGGTCACACTGAACCAGGAATCAGGCTAGTTTGTAAAGGTAAATATATGTTTATTTAATTAATTAATATTCAAATCACACATAAGTTTAATATATAGATATATATGGGGCAGCAATCACCTAACGGTGACAATACAATTCAGAAAATAAGCAAAGCAATTGGATTAACTTATAATGATGCAGAATAGAAAACACAGGAAAAAGAACAGTTTTGGCTTTTGAACAGATAGTGTTTAGGTTAATAGTTCTCCCTGAAAAGTACTGAAGTACAAATGAGCAATCCCACACAAATGTGAGTAATCAGCAGGTATTCGGGAATGAAAACAATGTCTAGAGTTTAAATGCAATCTTCCCTCACCAAATAAGAGAGAAAACAGTTTTTCGGAAACTGACACTTTTAAACTGACAGGTGAAATGGCTGGGTGAAACAATGCAAAAGGGTGCAAAAATGATTAAATGGTAGAAATTCTGAGGAAAGCAACACTAAACAGGTCCTAACACACATGAGCTATAATATAAACAACAGTACACACTTTAGCTCCGAATGGAATTGAAGAAGCACTTTGAAATGTGAAAAAGACGTTTGTAAGCTTTTGAAGACTGCAAATTTGTAGCAAACTTTTACTATGCAATAATTGAGAAAAACTGGTAAAATATACTGTTCTGTGATGCGGTTTTTGGTTGTGGATGTAGCTAAGGGTCTTAGGTATCAGTGAGAGTTGAAATTTTAGTGGGAGGCATTTTTAAAATAGGCGCGAAATTAAAACAGAAATTCAGTTTTAAAAATGACAAATTGGTTTCATTACACTATATTAATGACTATGAAAAAGAGAATGCCACACATGAATTTCCAGTTACATCGCCGGCGTAACCCTTCACGTGGTGGATACTCTGTTTCTTTCTGGGATTTACTTCAGTTGCTGAAAATCACTAGTGACTTATGGTTTTGTAACACAAATGAGAAAAAATCAGCACAGGAATGTTTCTGACAAAATTAAGGTTCTGAAATTAAAGATGGGATGGTTGGAGATTGGGATAAGACAATGCAAATCTACTATGGGTCACTGTTCTTCCTATTAATACTTACAGTCCCTTGTGATTAAAAATGGACTGTCATGGTTCTGGTCATTGGATCGGGTCAGGTCTACCGACAGCAGGGCACTTCATGTTTAGTTGTGGATGTAGCTAAGGGTCTTAGGCATCAGCGAGAGTTGACATTTCTTTTCTATCTATAAAACTGAAGACGTCATGAAGGTTTTAGTGAGAGGCGTTTTTGCAGAATAGGCGCGAAAATGGAACAAGAATTTGGTTTTAAAAATAACAGATAGATTTTATTATACTATATTAATGACTATGAAAAAGAGGAGGCCACACATGAATCCTCACAGTTACGTGGCCAGCGCAACCATTCACGTGATGGATACTCTTTTTCGTTCTGGGATTTACTTTATTTACTCAAAATCACTAATGACTTAGCGTTCAATAACACAGATGAGAGAAAAATCAGCGCAAGAATGGTTCTAACAATATTAGGGTTCTGAATGTAAAGATGGGATGGGTTGAGATTGGGATAATACAATGCAGATATACAATGGGTCACTGGTCTTCCTATTAATACTTACAGTCCTTTGTAAGCTCTGGTCATTGGATCGGGTCAGGTCTACCAGCAGCAGGGCACCTCTGGAGGGATTGGATCAGCGGCGCGGTTATGGTCAATTTTGGAATGCACCTCAGACTGGATTTGGATGGGCTCTTCTGGTCACTGGGCACGGTAGATAGCAGGATGCATGTTTCAACGGGCAAGCCTTGATGGTAGCAAGCCAAGCTGAATCTGAATTATTCTTTTAAGTTTTAGATATTTGAAATTGGGTCTAGCTAGCAATCGTTCAGCATTACTAAAGTCTGGATTCTGCAAAGAAATCTGGATCTTCAAAGAATTCTGGAGTCAGCTACAAGATGAAGAGTTCTGGAACAAGGTGCTGTGCGGAAAGCTGGATGGGTTCTGGAAACAGTTTGTCCCTTTGTGTAGTGACACTCCTATATTTATCCATCCCAAAGTGTATAGCGTGGGCAGAACTTCAAAACACACCACCATGGCTGTGAGTGGCTGCAGGCACATGTTTTGTTTTGGTTGGCAGTCAGAACAGAACTGTCATCTTTACGATGGGATTTAGGAACTCCCACATTGATTTTTATCAAAACATAACTTTTGCACAAATGTACATTTCCAACATTATGTACCCTAATAAAATTGGACACATATTTCATTGTCTATATTCACATTCAATCCCCATCTCTGTGCGAGCTGCCTTTGTCATTCTACAGATTTTTATCAATTTTAACCAGAACAGTTTGGATTAATCATTTCTAGTTCGGTACATCTCTGGGTGCTTATCAGTGGATCATGTACATACAATCTTAATTTTGCAACATTAATCGTTTTGCTAAAATGAGCATTTTTTCATAACTTTGGTTCCTTAAATGGTACAGGTTTCATCAATGTCTTCAAATCAAGCGTATGACATTAGGTTAATGTCTACCAATTTTCAGATGTATGACTCTTTAGGTTGCTCAGTTAAAGAGTTTTAAACTTTAATCACAAATAAGGATTTAACATCAAAGTTCTCCTTTGTAACCTCCCCTTCCCAGGCCGCAGCTGTCACAGTCTTTTGTTCAGGGAGGTGTGTCCCCTTCCTGGAGTGAAACTACCCTTTAGAGATCAGTTTGGCAGCTTGCCATTGTTCTTGGCTCAGCCCCAGACGAAAGTCTACTGAGGTCCCATTGTGCTCCTTGTTGTCATTATGCGGGAACCATTAGGCTTCCTGTTTTCAAGGGAGTGTCAAGCTGAGATGTCAACTTTCCCAGGCCAGGCACTGCCCAATCAGGATTAAGCAGTTACTTCCACTGGGTTACTGTAAGATTCACAATCAAGTATTTGCTTCAACACATATAAAAATAAGCACAGTTTATAAGGGATATAAGCCCTTCACAACCACACTTTAAATAGGCACATTTTGCACATTTTGCACTTTCTTCCAGAAAAAGATACACGTTTAAACTGGGTTTGACAGCTAATTTCCTTAAGCAGCTGTCAGGCAGGGAGGCCTGGATTCCTCTGACTGCCTGGAGAATCAATGATTTCAGCACACTTTCCTTTCAATAATTCTCTGGGAAAATGACTGCATTTTTAAGGGTATTTTCGGATTTTAGCCCTCCTGTGGCCTTTCTTCCGGTGACAGGTGACAGGTGACAGCAGTGATTCCTGTTTTTACACCAACTTTGCCTTTGTGTGGCAGGGTGTGCAGCTCTTTTGTGGTTAATGAATTTTGCAGATTTGGCGCGCACAGGGATTATCACCTCCATTTTTTGGCAGTTTTCTTTCCCCCATTGGCAAAGGGGTATAGTAGGGTGCATTGGCATGGGTTGAAATATCCCACACACCATAAATACTTCTACTGCCTGCATTCGGACCACAATGAGGAGGGATGCGAGGTGTGCTGTAGTTTCTCGAGAAAGACCGAGAACGATACAGCTGAGAAGGAGTTGGGAGTAGGCCGGACCTGAGTGGAGGGCAGGGGAGAAGAGAGGTGTCTGAATGGAAGGCGAAATACAGCAGACTGTCGGTGTGGCTCAAGTCGAGCAAGGCCTCTGACGCAGCCTCAGACAGTATCAAGCCTATTCCAGGACCAGCCGGTCTGAGGAGCTTTCTCCCTTCGGGAAGAGGTTGGAATCCTTTGAGGACTCCCACATGCGGCGTTCCAAGAAAATGCCAAGCTCCACTCTGCTAGCTCGGGTTCACCGCTGATCCGGGTCGCGAGTCAGATAAAAGGCGTTCGCCATGACAATCATCCTCCATGGTGAGCCTGCCAACGAAAGGAGCGTCTTCAAAGCGGAAGTTGCTAACCCTGTCCAAACTCTGTGTGTCCACCCATAGTCCGACTAGGGAAAATTCCGGGGAGGTTTCGGCAAAGCCATCTAAGGCTTCAAGCGAGGCCAAGTCATTGGATTCAATGACAGCACCGGCGACGAAGGCAGCCACAAGCACTTTGTTGTCTAAGTCAATGCCATCCACCGTGGCAATGAAAGACAGCGGGTCCAGAAAGGAAGTGGCAGCCATCCCACAGGTGTCCTTGCCCCCAAGGCGAGATATGACTGTGGAAGCAGCAGCAAAGGCACCAGCTCCAGGGAGAGACCAGGCGGCTGCTCCGGCACACCAGCCTACTTAGAGGGAGAGGGAATCGGTCCCACCTGCGGAGCCTCCCAGGTATGTGGACCGGCAGGATACTGAGGATAGGCCAGAGGCGATTTACTCTATTTCCCGATGAGGACAATGATCCTCACGAGGGGTGCTGCTAGGACCATGGAGGGGGAGGTCCTGAGGGAAGGCTCCGGTCCCTGGTGTGGAAGAAGATATGCATTAGCCTGGATCCTACTCCATTGGTTCTGTTGGCTCTGTTTACCCCTAGGCCTAGAGACGTGTCTCTGGATATTCTATGCACACTGCACACACCGGTCACCGAAATCCAGCAAAGGATGCCGCCATCGGGCCGGCACCTCCAGAACCTCTGAGGGTAAACTCTCCCCCATGGAAGAGAAAGTCCAAAGGGGGCGTGGATGCTCGACATCACCCTACCCTTCCGCAACCACCACTTCATCACAACAAGACTCCTACCGGAGCTCCGAACCACACACGGACACAGCTACCACGACTACTTGTACCGATTAGGACGATGATTTAATTTCAGCAGGTGGGGAGACATCTCATGCAGATGGGCCTCATAGGGCCTCTCGTCTGGACAAAGTTTGTTCTTTTCATTCGGTCATCTCAAGGGCCTCAGAACTGTTTTAGTTAGTCTCAGAGGAGTTGAAGAAGGAGGGTTTCCTCTACCAAAGACGCAAGTCGAGAAGGAAGACCATCATTTCTGTTCTGTTCCTGGATGACATCTGGGAAGAGGGCCTAGCCCTAATGAAGAATCCAAATAGAGCCCTGACCAAACAGGACGGATTGGTAAAGAAGTACAGGGTACCTGACTCAGCTCCCAGGTGCCTAAAATCTCAGCCTTCGCCGTATTCGGTGGTCTCAGGCGCAGTTAGGAAACTCTTGCCGAACCTGTCTTCAGCAGACTTGGAGGGGAAGAAGCTGGATGCAATGGGCAAGAGGATAATTCACACGGCAGCTTCTACCATTAAGGCAGCAAATGCCCTAGCCATTTTGTCCCTTTATGACTGGGAACACTGGTACAAGCTGGGCTCTATCCAGGACTTCCTGCCCAAAGACAAGGAGGTTGAGGCACTGGAACTCTTTCAGGAAGGTGAAGAGGCCTAGGGGTTTTGATTACTGCAATGTCTAGCAGTAAAATTAATTAAACATTGATGTTTATAGGGGGTCTTGAAATAAGCTTTGCTCTTCATAGTAAAGTTCATTTGCTTACATCTTGGTACTTACTTTCTTTGTACTAACGTTTTGGTGAGTGAACTGATTCTTACCAAAGTTCTCCCTAAAGATTTTTTTTATTAATCTTTTTAAATATATGTATTAAATTGTTGTTATGAAGCACTTGTCACTTTAGTCACTTCAAATGGTTTATTCAATGTATTTTTACAGGTTTTTATGCTTTAAACTTGATTAAAAAGTCTATACTATAACTTCTTGTTCCATGTAGATTGAATATAGTGGTATGAATTGTAAGTAAGTTACGGTGGTTGAGCTACCAGTTTCACCCTAACTTGTGTCAATTTAGTCCACACCTATATATTTATATAGTTGCTGCAAACAGTGTAGTATTGTTGGGATCTTTTTGTGGTTTCTTATGGTGCCTTGGGTGCGATCCCACCAACCCTTAAATACCCTAAGACTCTTCTGAGTCATATGTGTGTGGCCTTGGATCACACCATCACAGTGGCGGTAAACATCGCAGACACGGGTTTTCGCCAGATGCGGAACGGGGTGTCTCTGCGCCGTCAAGGTTGGTTGAAGGCAACAACCGTCCGGCAGGATGTTCAGACGAAGGTGCTGGATATGCCCTTCAATGGGGAAAACCTCTTTGGAAAGGCGGTCGATAAAGACGGACACAGAGATGGCACGTTCCCTATGACCTTTGCAGCAGCGACAATGCTCATCCTTTCGCTCCTCCAAAGGAAAGCCAGGAACATTGTCAAAGGGTTATAGTACCTCTTACAAGCAGCCCTCGTACTCTTCCCCTCAAGAAGCATACAGGGGGCGCTTTCAAGGCAGTGAAGGTCAGCGGCAGTGCCGTACGCAAGGCAGAAAACCTCCCTCCAAGCAGGCCTGAACCGGCAGTGGCTCCGGGTCCCCACTTACGCACACCAGTGGGAGGCCGGCTGGCGAAAGTTCATCAGCACGTGAGAAAAGATCACCATGGACAGATGGGTGCTGGATGCTCTCAGACAGGGGAACACCTTGGATGTCCTTGTATCCCGCCGATTCAGCAACAGCAACAGGAACAACACAGACCACAGCTTCTGCAAGAGGTGCGTGCCATGTTACAGAGGGGGGTGAAAGTACTCATCCCCCAGCGTCTCTGAGGCTCTGGATTATATTCAAGATACTTTCTGGTTCGAAAGAAGATAGGGGGTTGGAGGCCTATCCTGGATCTACGTCGTCTCAACAAGTTCTTAAAGTCCAAAAAGTTCTGGATGGTCAAATTGCAACATATGCTTGGCCAACTGGATCAAGGAGATTTGCTGACGTTGTTGGATCTGGAAGATGCCTACTTCCACATCTCCATTCACAAGAAACACTGCAAGTTCCTACGATTCATAGTTCAAGGTCAGCACTACCAGTTCAGGGCTCTGCCCTTCGTCCTGAAGTCAGTCCCAAGGGTTTTTACAAAGTGGTGGCGCATCTTCGTCTGCAAGGCATCCACGTATACCCCTACCTGGATGACCGGCTGGTCTGTTCCCACTCACTTGCTCTGGCAAGCAAGCACATGGCCAAAACGTACATCTCCTGACAGAGCTGGGGTTCTCCATAATCTATTCAAAGTCTTGCTTGAAGCCATCTCAGGACATTCTATTTCCGGGCACACAACTCAACACAGTGATGTGCCTAGCATCTCCCTCGGAATAGAGGGTGAAAGCCATACAGGGAAAGGTGCAGCACTTGCTGCCAGTCCAGGTGGTGGTGCGATCCTTCAAGTCGCTTCTGGGCATGTTGTCCTCCTGCATTAACCTCGTTCGCCTCTGCATATTGCACATGAGACCTCTACGGGAGTTCCTAGATACGACGTGGATGCAAGTGTCGGGGAACTTTACAGACAAGATCACCCTCAACAAAGAGTTACGACGGGCAATACGGTGGTGGGCGGTGTGGCAGCACATTGTCCTGGGAGCTCCGTTCCAGATCCCTCCTTACCAGGAGAGGGTCACCACGGAACGCCTCTCTAGAGGGGTGGGAAGCCCACAATGGATAGTTGCATGGCAGAGGCTTCTGGCAGCCAGAGAAAAGGGGCCTAAACATCAACAGCCAGTCAAGTGGCACAGCGAGTAGAGCACTGGCAGGTTCGAATCCCGGCAGGGCCAAACTCAGCCTTTCATCCTTCCGAGGCCGATAAATGAGCACCACCCACCGTGGGTAATAATAAGCAGCACTCAGATACCTGAGGGTTCGTAGCGCAATATAAATGCCAAATTATTATTATTATTATTATTATTATTAACATTCTAGAACCTCGGCCGAATTCCTGGACCTCAAGTCTTTTCTGCTGTTTTTAAAGGACAAGGTGGTGACGATCTTCACAGGCAACACCACAACCATTGTCTAAATCTGGAAACAGGTGGGGACCTGGTCCCCGGCAGTCTCCAAACAGGCCCAGGATTTGTGGCAGTGTGCCATTCATCAAGGCATGTTCCTCGCTCCGTTTCACATGGCGGGAGTCAAGAACACCATCACGGACTCGCTCAGCAGAGAACTGCATTCTTGCCACGAGTGGGAGCTTCGCCAGGACCAGGTGAATCTACCGTTCGACAAATGGGGTTGACCCCAGATCGATCTCTTTGCGACTGCGGCGAAAACCAAGTGCCAGAGGTTCACCAGCAGGTTCCCTCAACCGAGGAGCTTGGGGGAGACATTCTTGTTCCTGTAGGAGGGACAGTTCCTGTACGCTTTCCCCCATTCCCACTCCTCTCATGTGTGATCAACACACCAGACAGTGCCACTGCAGGATGATACTTGTTGCCCCGGCATGGCCGAGACAGATTTGGTATCCAGACTTACCTCCCCTGTCAGTGGCCTGTCTATCAAACTACTGCTGTCCCCAGACCTACTTGCCAGAGAAGGGGGGGGGGGTAATTCTGCATCTCGACCTGGAGTCTCTGAACTTGAGGGCATGTCTCCTACAGCCCTAGAGTTTGGAGGTTATGCTTTACCCGCAGAATGTAGGAACATCCTGGCCATGGCCAGAGCCTGGTCAAAGTTGAAGTCCTACAGGCATAAATGGAAACGGTTCTCTGTGTGGTGCCGGACTTACCACCCTGCGCATCATGGCTCTGTAACTTCTGCCATACTTGCTTTCGTTGGCCAAAGCGGGACTGGCTCATGTCTCTATCAAGGTGCATTTCGCTGCCATGTCCAGATACACCAGGTCTCCGGGCAGACCTTTGCTGTGGTCTCAAAGGCTCATCAAGGAGTTCCTCAAGAGGCTATTCAGAACTTTACCACCAGTGAAGGCTCCTAACCCGGCTTGGGAGCTCAATGTTGTGCTAACTAAGCTCAAGACAGCACCCTGTTAACCTATGCATCAGGCTCTGCTCAAGTTTCTCTTGTGGAAGACAGCTTTCCTTGTGTCTATAACCTCAGCCAGGTGGGTCGTGGAGATTCAAGCCCTGTCTTGCAAGCAGCCTTACTTGTCTTTCCACGCTTCAAGGGTGGTACTGCATACACACCCCATCTTTATGCCAAAGGTACCATCGGAATTCCATCTCAACAAACTTTTGGTGTTACCTGTCTTCTTTCCGAATCTGTCGTCGCCAGGATAGAGGGCCTTGCATTTGCTGGACGTTGCGCGTGCCTTGAAATTCTACGTGGCACGTACAAAAGATTTTCCAAAGACTTCTCAGTTGTTTGTCAACTTTGGACCTGTAAATCAAGGAAATGCCTTGTCGAAGGCCTCCATCTCCAGGTGGATTTCAAGCTGCATCATGCACTGTCATCTCTGGTGTGCTCCTGCTCGACATCTGCAGGGTTGCTATGTGGAGGTCCACGTACACCGTCACAAGTTTCTACTGCATCGACAGGGATTCCAGGGAGGAGTCCGGAGTCGGCCAGGTGATACTACGCAACCTGTTTGTTTGAGGTGAGTTTGTTCCAGGGGTGAGTGTTTATTGCTTCTGTTGAGCCTTGCCACCTCCCATGATTGTGTGTATGTACTTCTGTGTAATCGTTATTCATGAGCATGGGAATGCATGCCAGACCCCATGCTGGAGAAGGTTTAATTACTTACCTGTAACTATTGAGAATGAGTTTGGCATGGATTCACACGAAAACCCTCCCTCCTTCCCCTCTGTGGGTCTTCTTTGTTCATACTGCCACTTTACGTGCTTACCAAATCTGAAGATGGCCACCAGGGGGGGGTGCTTAGGGAGAGGACTGTCATTGAATGGGGACAGTATGACCCAGAGGACAGTGATTGGTTTGGAGGGGATCTACAGTTTTAAAATGAAAGTGTAACTGTTTTCTTTCTTTTACCAAGGATTCCCAGTCTGATGACGGGAAATATTCATGAGCATGTGAATCCATGCCAGATCCATGCTGGAGAACAATAGTTACAGGTAAGTAACTTAAACCTTCTATCTGCTCGTAGGCCCCAGTGCGGAGACTAGGCGGTTAAAACCTATGAGAACTTGTATAACGGATGGTTTAGATAACATGACCGATACCAGCATACTAGAGGGAGTTGATAATGTGGGTTGTACTAGACTTGACATCGACCAGGATAGCATGATGGATAATGATGCACACGTACACATTAGCCTTCCGACCACCTCCCTAGTACTACTGGAGGGAGAATTCTCATCGATTCATTGTGACATTACCCCTGGGTCCCCATCTCAATTGGTGGAATTGCTGTCCACAAGTAACTTAGCTCAGGGTCCTGATATCATTAACCCTAATAAACTGCATCACACACTCAGAGAAGCTGATGAATCAATAAGGTTATCCTCTCCATCAATGTCTGCACTGAACTCCATCCTAATTGCGTCAGTGGAGTTATATGACAACATTAGAGATGAAGTAAAAGCACATTCTCTAATACTCTGTGAGTTGAATGTTAATTTAGAATCCTAAGTAATTGGGCTATGAACCAAAAATAAACGGCTGTACTGAGTTGTGATAAGCATGTTGAGACACTTGATGCTATCCGTGAACACTTTCGAGTTGAGCAAGTGGATGGTGAAGTAACCAGGAATCCTATCATTCTGACCGATCCAATAGCTCACTCTCTGACAACCACAAATAAAGAAGGCTATCAAGTTACGGCAAGCTCGGTGAGGGGGGAAATCTAAAAATGGGAGGAAAAACCAAGTCAGATGCATTTTAGGAAATTCCTTAGACATTTGCATCTTGAGGATGTTGGAGACGTCGACTCTGCGACTGGGGGTTCTTATACTGGTGATGATATTGTAGAAGTACCACTAGCGTGTCCACCTAATCTCCACCTTGATAAGGTTTGTCAAACAGAGTCAGTCAGGGTCAAAAGTATTGATTCTCTCTTTAACCTGGTAACAGCTTTTCACCTCTCAATCGATTAAAAAAACTAACCCTTTTACCTTTAAATCAATTCTGTGTGTGAACCTTAACCAAACAGATAAACCTAGCCCTAGTATAAGCCTTGAGTTGTCCACTACTGTGGGCCGCGACTCCAGCGTCAGAGAACAGCTGATTAAATGATTTCCTATCAGGGAGGTCACATCCCCTCCAGATATTACAGGTAAGGAGAATATCCCTCAAAGATCCTCGGCTAGTGGATATGCCCTAAATGAAAGGAAGGTAGGCCCCAAAGGGGAAAGTAAAAGGGAGAACATGATCCTTTATTTTGAACTCTGTTCACAACTGAACTTGGACATTACTCTCAACCGATCTAATATCTTAAGATTAATTAGAGCAATTCCAGCTCTGGAGAGAATCTCTTCACTTGATATTGATCACATTAGCTTCTGCTATGAAATGAGGACCCATCTGGTAGAGGTGTACTTTAAGTCTTCCTTTATCATACAGTCTCATCTGGATGAAAAGCAGGAGTTGCTAAATTTAGGGTGCTTGGTTTACCAAGATAGGAGTGAAATGCAGAATTTATTATATAGTAATGAGAGCTCTCACAATAGCGCTAATGAGGACCAACTTAATGTGACAGAGGGTAGACCAAAGAATATAACTACTGAAGTATTGAGGGTGGTGCCTTCCTAGAAAATTTGAGTAACTGAGTATTGGAGAGGTACAAGGGACTTGGTCATGGTTATTGGAAATATTAAAATGTGAACTCACAAAGGGAAAGGAGTTGGATAAGGTGCTCTCATAGATGCTGATATGCAGTTGCTCTCCTGGAATATAAAAGGGTTCAATAGCTTCTTCAAAAACTAAAATGAAAATTCTATCTTTCGCAATAATGATATAGTGGTTTTTCGAGAGACATGGCTCTCAAGAAAACTTCAACTAGATAGGTTCTCGAGTATTCAGCAATCTGCAGTCAGAACACACAGTGGTCATCCATCTAGTGATTTGTTGTCAGCTACATGTAATTCCAAAGTTTTCTCCACAACAATATTCAAAGTGTCTTTCCCGGTAATCCTGGCAGTGGCCATCGAAATAAGTGTAAACGGAAATAATCACATGTTCTTTTTCTTAACGTATATTGGAATTCAGTTGCAGTTAATCTGGATTTTGTTTTGGTGGACATTTCTGAAACCCTGGGTTCCTCGCTGGCCTCCGGTGAATCCCATGTAATCATCCCTGGGGACCTCAATACACACTACCTTAATGTCGGTGTCAACGGTAATAGCCAAACCTACCTCAATAGGAAAAAATAATTAAAGGTCCTTTTGAATGATTCGGAGTTGCTGATAACTAACAGCATTGTGAGGGGGGACTTGAAGGGAATGAATACATGGAAAAGAGGAGCACAGTTGTCGGTTACCGACTATGTAATTCTCACCAGAGACTTGTTTGATGCGTGTAATCAATTTGAAGTCAAAAAGACCTCTTTAAGTGACCATAATATGATTATAGCCTAATTTAAAATGGCCACACACTACATAACGTACAGCATTTCGTCCTGATGAAGACCGTGTACAAGATTGGGCTAAATAGGCTCCCCTAAACGGTTGAAACACCCTGGTGCGTCTATGTTTCAGCCGTTTCAGCCTAACCACAGTGCATCGCCACTGCTTACCACCAAATAGAACGATTGCTTTTCACAACCTTTGTTTGTTGTTACTATGTGAAAGTGTTTTTGTTATATATTGTATTATGTGAATTGTTGTGACAAACAACAACTGTGATGAAGTTTGTCATACACACAAAAATTGACTGTTATGCCAGAAAACATTTGGCTCTATGTGTTGTAAATCCTTTAGTCTGTACGTTTTTTAGTTGAGACATTCTGTGATGTCATATTATTGAAAGAAATGTTCATTTTATACCAATTTATAAAAACTGAAAAAGATTAACAAACAATCTTTTCTCAGAAGTAGACTGAGTGATTTATTCTTTTCTATATGCAGAGGGAAATAGGTTTTATGAGTGTTTTTTGAGCACATCTTTATCCGGACCTATTCAATTTTGATTTTGTTCAACTAGTAACCCTCCTGGGTAGAATAGGCTCCCAACCAGGAGCCCATTTATTGAATCTAGCTATGGTAATACAATTCTATTGGGACAAGAATGGCCTGGCAGCATTGATCAGTTTAGAGTGATACGCTGCAGAGGAGGCGATGGCATTGACCTGCCTGTCCATGGTAAGCCTTGGTTCAAGGTACACGCCCAGTGTCTTAATCGCTTGTGATACTGTGATGGAGATATTGTCAATAGTAAAGGCGTGATACACCTTGGCAAGTTTGCTCAATGTGAATTGAGACCCAATCAGCAGGAGTTCGGTTTTTTCACTATTTAAACAGAGCCAGTTGTCTGCCATCCTAGATTGAATGGTGGAGTAAATGAAGTTGAGGGTGTTCGTATCAGTTAGATAATTAAAAAAAAACTCAGACCAGTGGGGCGAAATAAAAATGGTTTATAGATGGCTATCAAATCGATGTGGTTAGTGAGCTCTCTTATCTCGGTTTCCCAATCATGGAGCGTCCCAGTATGAAAGCCCTGGTGAAAAGACTGGAAAAAAAATAGACCAGATGAGCCTTCAGAAGAAGAAAATCTATTTTAATGTTTGTAAAAGTTGTATTAAGTGGCTAATCCGGTATTAAATAGGGAACGCCATTCCGAAGGTCCTCTATGGTCTGGAAACTGAGTCATAAGTGTACGATCTGCATTGGGTAAGATTGGACGGTAGAGTTTGGAAAAAAATTCCTCAGGCTGGCATCCTTGCATTATGAGTTAGGTCTCAATTCCCTCCTCTCCTGGTTCCAGTGGAGAGTAGTTTCTTTCTTTGGTAAAATGATGTACCCTTTAAAAAACTCATTGTATGAAGTGCTTCAAAGTGCACTTTGTAATTAACCCTCTATTCTAACAAGGAGAATGGAAAGCCATACAGGGGTTGTTATGGACCAATGTGGGAGGGAGATGATAGACCTGGTGGTCAATCCAGTAAGGGTAAAAACATCTGTCAAAAACTTGGATTGGATAAATACCATATTTCGAAATCGGAGCCTTAAACTGCACTCAACATACACTGCAACTGACAAACCTATGGGCTCGTTGCCAAAATATCTTACTCAGTTTCAATGTTCAATTACTAGACTGCAATTTCTATGATTTCGACTAAAACTTTTACCAACAAAGGACATTTTATATGCACAGTCAAAGCGCAATAATATAGATAATAACATCTATGATTATTGTATGGGGGAAGATTCTGTTCAAAATCTGAAACATATTATGGTTGAATGTCAACAGCTTGTAGATGTTCGGACCACATTTCGTGGGTGTTTTTTATGTGAAATAATGACTCTCGTATTTTTGACATTTGGAATAGGATGAAATCAGGAAATGAATTCTTTTTAACAGCCGAAATTATAAGAATGTTAAAAGAAGTAGGTTTCATAACAGTCATATAATGTGAAAATGGACTTTCTTTTTATTAAGACAATATTCTTTTTGTCTTTTTCTTTTTTTATCAAGTGCAATGACCAACGGATTGGTTGGTTAAAAAAGTTGTATTTAAATTGTAATAGCTTTTGTCATGTTAATGTTGTTGTATTCGTTTCGGTCTTTATCAGTATTTTATTTGTTGTAAGAATGGACTGTTTTACTATGTATTTATAATTGATATTAATGTAATTTTTATCTTTCTTTGTGAAAAATCATTGTTTTGATTAAAACATAATACATTATTACGTGCAAAGATGGTTCTGATGATAGCTCATGTTAAGCACTTGTTGCAGAGATCTGTGTTCATAAGCCACAAAGCAGTGCAATATCCTAGAAAGGCCGACATAGGGCCTCATTACACGGTAGGCAGAGGACCAAGGTGCTATTAGCACCTGTCCTTGCCGGTAAAATACCGGCACCGCCTTGGTGAAAAGGGGAATAACAGCCCTATTCCAAGGTTGGCGGGGCAGTAATTCCCCCTTCCGCCATTACCCTTCCCCATTCCCATTTTTGCCCCATAGGGCTCTATGGGAATGGGGAAGGCGCGAATTATGGTGCCGCATATTGCGGTACCGTAATTAGCACCCTGGTCCCTTTGCGGGTTGGTTTTTAACGCCTGCTAAAAAGCAGGCGTTAAAGTACCTACCCTCAAAGGGACCTAGTAGTAAGGCGGTAAGGGTTAACGGTCACCGGTACCATTACCAGTGACCATTAACCCTTACCGCCTTCCGTGTAATGAGGCACATAGCCTTTTCTCTCTGAGTTGAGGAACTTGAGTATGTAAACGTTGCCCCGCCCTGTCACTAGAACAACTTACCTGCATCAGAAAAGGTTGGTTATAATTAATTAGCACAGCATCAGTATGGTGCTGATCTATAGCTGGTTCTCTCCAAACAAGGTTTGTAAACACAGGGCAGCCACCCCCAATGAATATCATAATGTGTTAATTAGAAGAGGTGATAAGGTACCAAAATTAGAGACAGAGGAGCCAAAGAGTCAAGGTCCATATCCAACTTTGCCACCGGACAATACTGTGATCCTGGACAGATCATATTCTCTCAGTGTATAGTATTGTGTTCTCTTTGGTGAAAGGGATTGCCTTCTCACGGTTTGAAGGCATTTATTAGCCCATTGCTTGCTCTTTCTTTTCATGGCCGTCATTTTCAGTGGAAAGACAGAGGATAGTCGACCAATTGTCCAAGGCCATTAGCAAGCTTATTTTAAGGTCTGCCTAATTACACAAAACAGATTTCTTTTTTTCCTACAATTTCAAAGGTTTTCCTTTACATCATGAATAACAATCTGCAAGTCTGTGTCAAACAATGACTATGAGTGGGTGATTTTATCACATTTTCTTTAGCTGGGTGTGTTCAAATATTTAAAATACAGTAGGCAACACAAATTAAATCTTGTAGGTTCACATCACAAACTATTTGAATACTTTAGTGCTTTCAGTCATGATGGAGAAATAAAGCTACAATCATTTTCCTTTTATATAGCATGTTTCTACACAGCTTTTTAAACAACATGTTGTCATGCTGTATTATCATGGGATTTGTGTACTTTCAAAGTTAGGTCTACAAAACAGAGTATTATTTTTAGTTAATGAAAGTCCAAAATTCAGGCATAATATCACCTTGCTGTTTAACAACAATAGGGAAACAATGTTATGCGGATGACACAGAGCTCTCTTTCCGGCTCCCTACAGCCTCCACTCTTCTCTCCCACATTCCAGACTGTCTATCTGCAATTCAGGATTGGCGCACCTCCAACAATCTATGCCTTAATGCCAGTAAAACAGAGATCCTTGTCATCAGGTCCACTGCTCCTGCTTTCCCTCTCTCACTCTGGCCACCCTCCATCGGCACTCTTCCTTCGCCTTCCTGTGACACAAAAAACCTTGGTATCATCCTCTCCTTCTCTCCTCACACCACGGACCTTTCCAAGAAAGCCCACTACCAGCTGTACCTCCTCAGAGCTATTGTTCCTTTTCTCACTTTCCTCCAGAAGCCCATTGCCTCCAGATCCCTGGTTCCCTTTAGGTTGGACTACTGTAACAACCTCTTTCTCAATCTGCCTACCTCTACTCTCTCTGCAACTAATCCAGAACAGGAATGCAAGACTTGTCCCCGGACCATATCTCTTCAGCCTTGAAATCTCTCCACTGGCCCCCGGATGCTGTAAGGATCAAGTTCAAGACCGTCTGCATCGTCCACAAGCCTTTCTGGGGCCAGGGCCCGCACTACATTCAACACTCTTTTCCTAAATACCTTCCTGTTCAAGTTTTTCGCTCTGCTGCTTCCAACTCTCTGAGGGTCAGACGCTTCTCCATGCACAGAGTAGGGGGCAGATCACTTTCCTCTGCAGGTGCCTCCCTCTGGAATGACCTCCCTTCCTCTCTCAAACTTGAGCCGAACCACCTAAAGTTCCGGAAGCAGCTCAAAACCTACCTTTTCTCCTCTGCCTTCTCTCCCTCCCTCCCCTGCTGACCTACCTGTCTGCTGTGCCGACTGGTTGCTTGTTTACCCTCTGAGTTCATTGGGTACCTGGCTCCTCTTGACTAGCCTCCCCTGCACTGCCTCTGAGCCTGTCGCACACTAGGGACTGTATCTGTAACCTCCACAGTCCTCCACCTCCTTGCGCTTACCCAGAGCTCAGCAACCCTGGCTGCACTTATTCAGAGCAATGCTACCCTGGTTGCACTTTCCCTTCCCCTCCCCGTGCCCTGCCCCTTGCACTTCCCTTGTTCCCCTCCTCTTCACATTGCGTTCCGCACTTGCACAATCTGAACAACACAAGGCCTAGTAAGATAGTTTGTCTTGTCCTCCCTTCATACCCTTCGTTGTCTTGTCGCGCCTAGAAACAGATGTGTACAGGCGCGTTATAAATGACTTATCATATCAATGCAGTCAAGTGCAAACATTGCAGAAGTGAATTAAACTGTCTGAAACTGGGCAGCTCATTTAATCTCATGGAGGTTGACCTACAAGAGATGCCAGTCTTTAATATTTCAAAATTGTTAGCCCCTAAAATTAGTTTATTTCTCAATGTGACTTTTAGTTCTCAATGTGACTGTAGAAAAAAAACACACTTACAGTTTAAAAACCAGTAGTATTACTTCATTTATATTAATAGTCACCATTGGTACATTGTACAGCACAATTTGATCCATGGCACACTCATGGCAACACCACTTAAAAAACATGGCCTCTTGAAACCTCAGTCTATGTTCCGGTACATGCACCTTCCAGGTAACCTGTGATGTGCACCCTAACTATGTGCTGTGCTAAATTACTCTTCATGCTTCACCATTTGTACACTCTGGTAGGATGCTAAATAAAATTAGTCCAGCAGTTTCTTTGTCTTGCATGTATGCCAATGGAGCCTGGGTATTTTTCTTCTGCAGCATGTCGGATGTTCATGCTACAATGGACGTGTATGCACAGAATCCCCACATCCATATTAAGAGATCCTTCCCACCTGGTGTCCTCTTCCATAATGCAAAGTACCGAGAACCTCTGCAGAACGACCAGGTTGCAAAAACAAACACAAATAAAGCCCAGTAGTAACTGTTACAGTCGTTGGCTGATCATCTCCTGTAAGGGATTTAACAACTTTAATTGCAGATTTACAAACGTCATGTGTATTATGCACACACACTCCTCTGGGTTGTTTGTGTGAAAGAGAAAGCAGCCATTGCCGGGTAGTTTACAGAGGTCTCAGGTTTTGCCTTGTCAGGCGTAAAGTAATAGGCCTGTTGTCTCTGACTTTTAGGTTCACATTATATTGCATTCGGACACATGTAGTCCTGCATGCAGTATGTGTATAGGAACAGAAAATGTTATGTAATACAAATGCCAGGACTTATAGAATACGATTTGAGAACTTTGTTTTGTCATATGGATTTGATTTTATTTATTTCTTATGAAGCGCAACACGCCCATTGGCCTCAGTGTGCAACATAGAATATACAACATAAAAAAAATAAAAAAATCATAAACGAACAAAAAAATATAAATACAAGTAGCATTCTAAGGCAACAATAAGCAAATACCGTGGGTAGACAAGGTGTATTAACTCAGGGCCATCCTCATTTTGGTAAGGATGCCATATTTTCCAGGTTCATGCATAGACTAAGGAAGGATGGGAGATTGCTTTGGCCACACCCTATAATGATACAATCTGTGTTACTCTTAGTGCACCAGGTGTTAAATTGCACCCTCCAAAGAAACCTCAAGTCTGGGTTCTTTGACGCAACCATGCTAGCACTTTGTTTCTGAGCGCTTCACTTGGCTCAGGGCCCAGCAATTTCTTTGCATTTGTAATTATGATGTTTCGTGGGTCCATAAGAAGTCCCCTCATGTTCTTCACAATAACCTTAGGCATTAGGTATTTCCTAATATGAATTTCCTTTGGTGGTAAAACTTCTAATGTAGGTTTAGAAGTAACCAATGGTCCAACATGTTTCAGGAGGGATGGAATAACACCATGGGGAGGTTCCATCACAGAGCTCTGGGCTGGGCAGGTTGACTCTACCTGGAGTTCAACAGTTTCCACAATTACAGTGTTCAGAATTACTAAAGAAGACATTTCAGTTAGATTTGTCTGTCTATGTTGGTTATGTTGGTTGACCATAGCTGGTTTATCCGTTTGACAAGAATTATCTGTTTTTTCAATGTGTCCAGTGAGTCAAACCATGATAAAAATTAGGTGACATTTTTACATGAGTTAAGGTCGTAGATAATAAGCTCTTTGATGCATGGCCACTTTTAAGCATTAATGTATTCAACATCTATCCCGGTCATGTACAGAGAGGATTGCATCAAGGCTTTCGTTATAGCATCCTCCATCTTTTTTCGTTGGAGATTGCATAGACGCAGCCAACGAGGAGGCTAGGATGTTAGTACTAGTACTTTGGCTCTCCAAAAGCATTTCCCCAAAACGTCCAGGCATCATTAAAGGATTGAAGCTTCCTCACCTGGAGTCGTTGTCGCCTCTGAGCACTCTGAGCCATAACCTGAGTGAGTCGACTCCTGTTCGTATTAGGGGCTGAAGACTCAGAGGGAATACAGGGGTGCCTCATAAAATATCCGGCTTGGTGGGACCCATTACTTGCCCCTAGCCTAAGGGATGTAAACATAGGGGAGGTCTCAATTACAGATTCAGGCATAGTTTTAAGGCCATGGGGATAAGAATGCGCTCTGGTGGCAGGCATTGTATAGGTCACAAATAACAAGGTAACTAAAATAACCAAGAGTGACAAGGCCTGCCTTCAGACACCGAGTGACAGCGACACCCTATTGTTAAGAAACAGAAATGTGCGTGAAGGAATGATGTTAGGGGACACAAGGGGAACATGTTTCTTCTGCATTTCTACCTTCAGCAGGCTTATGAATCTTCATATTCAGCAGTTGCTTTGCGAGCATTTTACTGTTCTGCACCAGGTGATAAAACATGCAAATGATTGAATTCTGCCAGGGGCATCTCTTTCGTTTACCTTTACACAGTCAATTAAATGCATACTGTTTAGTTGGGTATTACTAACATGCATTAGTTATAAGGTTATGTAGCTTCTGGTGCTCACTATGATGCAGCAGATTTTACTCCTTTGCCTGTGACAATTCTTTTTGGTGCGTGTGAATGTATTCAGTCATAACACTGCAATAGGTGCCACTGGTTTCAAAACACCCACACATCCTGTAAAGCAATCAAATATTCCGAAACAACAAATTGAATCAAAAAGTGAACCCCCTTTCCTATTTTTGCAGATGCAGAACGTCACTTTAATGATCACGACACACAACAATCTTCATGTCCTTGTCTATGACCAAAAGCTTGTACCCTTATCACACAGTTTCCTTTGATGTGTGTCATGAAAGCAGAGTCATAAAACTAAGAGGGGATTATAGCTTGGCCTCACATGACTTTATGTTCTAGGACAATGGCAGTGGGTATTTGGATGCACTGTGTCTTTTAACTAGTTCCCAGTGACCATGTTGCGATGTTCAACATTTCCCATGGTCTGTGGGAACATATCAAAGAAAACACAGCAATAAAATAAATAGATCTTCTGTTGCGAGGGCCCATGCCCTGGGCCCACATGCATGATGTGCAGCCATACCCCTGCTAAGAAATCCTTCCTACACCACTATGCTTGTCTTGCCCTTTCCTACTTTTTGATTGTGAAGGTGTAGAGGAGCAGATGTACACGTCATCTCTAGCTCTTGCCCCCTCACCTCTGTCATACTAGAACAACAGTAGAAGCACCTTATGTGTGACACCAGGTATTGTCCCAATACCGCATCGAGTTTATGAGAGACGATATGCATTCAGATGACCATATCGAATGTACCCACAAACTGAAAGGGTAGTAGGAGATTTGCAGGAACCACAAAGCCTTGAAGATCTGTAAAGAAAATTTGACAGCTGCAAAGTGATGTCATAAAGAGAAGACATGACGATGCACTGAAACAATATGCAGATACTCAAAGAATTAAGATGTAACCAAAGTAACAAGAGAAACATCTAATGGAATACAAAGGAATCATGTGACCAAAGAAATAAGTGAGAAGAGAGAAAGTGACTATACATACGCAGAAACGCAAGGTAGATGAGACATGTAAAAGGTTGCTACAGAAGAAAATGTAACGTGACTAAAGCGGCCATGAAAAAAAGATGGACGCCGGACTCGTGTTGAAGCCAATCAAGCTACCTCAGAGACAGACCAGGGCTGCTGAGTGAGGAGATACTGGAAAAACAGCTTTGTCCGAGGAGTGAAGAGGAGTCTATTGGCCTGGGATCAAGGATGCCACATCAAGGAATAATTGCAAGGCACAAAGGGAGTCAAGAGATAAGCCATGTACGTAAGACACATTTCTCTTCGATTAAGCAAAGAAGAAAACATCTGCAATTGCCAAGTACTGGACAGTCAAGGATGCAGAAAACTTATGTGAGGTAGAGCAACCAAGTCTCCTGAGGCCAAAAGGAGTAATGCCACGCAGCCTAATTGAATTGAAAAACACTAAATAAAAGATCAAAATTGACAAAATCGTAGTCTCCTCACACGTGATTCAGAAGTCGAAAACAACACCTATTCATTAAGCCCCAGACCAAGATAATAATATACCTATTCTCGCTTGAAAGTCCCAGAGCAGAGAACAGGCTGCAAAGTCAACTACAAAGAAGAAGCCTTGGCTTAGGGCCTGACCGATGAGAGATGATTTACTAATTGGGCAAGTGGGTAGTAGTTTGACGTTCTCTGCACCTGAGGTTCGTTTTGCTTACATGCCGCTAACCAGCCAAAAGTCCAAGGTTAGGAGAGAATGCCAACCAATCATAGTGGTCATGTAGCAATATACTATACAATGTTGCACAGGCCAATCTGCTGCTGTTATTCTGCTATAATCTGTATTATACGTATTTAGAGGTGGTTCAAGGCATGTCTACCAAATAAGGGGCATCCAGTAATATTACTAATACTGGTTTTTCAGTTTGCCACCTAGGATGATGTCATAGATGATGCATATTGAGGTATGAAGCCTTTGTATAATCAGAATGTTAATGTGAGTGTGTGGACTACAATGTGTTGTTCACCAGATTGCCCTACTTTATTGAGCTGATAATAAAGCAGTACTTTGCCATATTCTTTGAGTCTGTCCGGTTATTTGGGTCTGAGATCATTATTCCTATTGAGAATACAAAATGGTGATAGCATGCTAACACGCGTGCGGATCACTGCTAAGAGGGATGGTTTTCATTTAGGAAGGAGAAGGGAACAATACCTGATATACTTGCAGTCGGGGGCCTTTGCACTACAACCATTTTAGGACCGTTTTCAATATACAAGCCCTGTTCTGAGAAAGGCCACAGTGAGGCCGAAACATGTGTAAATATACGGGCATAATGTGATGGGCACTTATGACAACATAAAAAGTGTCTGTTCTCCTACAATAAATTACATTTTTGGTTGCATTTAATCATGGTTCTGACCAAAAAAAGTTGAATGTCTGGCACATCCTGGGGACACACCCACACAAAGGAATATGCCCTGTCTCCCTGTCGGTGGCCCTAAGGTGTGACGTCTCTTCCCACTGGTTCCCTAGCTGCCAAGCTTATTTTTTTGTCTTCTGAAATTAGGCTCAATTATTCTCTTTTATTGTTGTGTCTTTGATCTTCTGCTGTTACCAGTAAGACATTGTTTTTTTTTCTGTCCTTGATTCAATATCTTCTCTCCCCACTTGATGATTCCCTTTTGAGCTCATTCATTACTTATATGCCTCTAATTTTACTTAACTAATGTTTACTCCATGGTAGTCAAGTTTACAATATTCCTTCCATCATTCTGAAGTCAGGCAGAAGTACACTTATGCCCCTGTGGTCAAATCTCATGGTTCACTGTCTCTCCACTAACCTTGGCACAGGTTGTGGCACCTCGAAGTCTGGCCTGCACATCTTCCCTCTACTGCGAGCCCCCAGCTCGAACAGCAAGGTATTCTCCAGAAAAGTTTTCACACTGGCTGCTGAGGCTACAATGGGTCACAAGCGCGTAAGAAGCCAGATGAGTGATAAGCTAGACCTGTTGCTGGTGACGTGCCTGATGGAAGCATAGCCTCTTTAGCTCAGAACAGCTAATGATGCGGGCACACATGCAATACCAACTTTGTGGTATATGCAGCGAATCTGAAGTAATCCCCATTCCTACAACCCTGGGTAGCACATTTCCCTGTGGGGAGGCATCTCTGGACCGAAGAGTTCCCTGATGTCCCAATGAACACTCCCAAACTCAAAAGAAAGTTATTATACATATATATATATATATATATATATATATATATATATATATATATATATATATATATATATATATATATATATATATATATGAAAATTTGCTTCAAACTTTTACATTGGGACACTGTTTTGCGTCTCCTTGTTCATGGTTTCTTCCTCATTTAAAGTCTGTATTCTTGGTTATGTGACACTTAGGTATTGGTCATTAGTTCTCCTGGAAAGTGTCTCAGAAACCCACTGACTTCTTTATTTCTGTGTGGTTTAGTGATCAGACCTAACATCCCATAATAGAGTGTCAATCATAGACTCGCTTTTCACCATTAATTCTTGACCCCATTGAAGTAGAGAGATTTTAAGTTTCATAGATGCTTATGGATCTGACTGAATATCTCAGAAAGCAGGGTCTCACCCATCTGCTTTGTCTTTCCACTGGACTCTTCTCTCCACCCAAGTACAATGGGCCTCATTACGAGGTTGGCGGAATGGGTTTACCGGCACCGGTAATGGTGCCGGTGCCGGTAAACCCATTCCGCCCTATTACGAGGTTCCCTTGCGGGACCCACACAGAACGTCTGGTCAGACCAGACGTACTTAGCGGGTCCCGCAAGGGGACCGAGGAGCTAATAACGGGCCCGTTATTAACGGGCCCGTTATTAGCTCCATCCCCATTCCCATTGAGCCCTCTGGGAATGGGGATTGGTTTTGTGAATGAGGAATTACCGGGTGAATCACGGTGTGAGTAGGTTTCTGCGGCACGCATCCAGCAGTGAAAATGTATTCCCCATTCATTGGTAGTTATGAAGTTGTACAACAATGTTTTTTTTAAAGGCAAAGTCATCCTTCCCTATGCTAGATGTTGTGGTCTGGATAGGAAGCTTGAATGAATCTCCCACTGCAGTGTGTTCCCCTGATGGGAAGTAGTCTGTTTCAGGGTATAACTATGACATTCCCCCTGTGGCAGTCCATAGTGAGGTTTGGGGCTGGTGTCAGAGCTCCTGTAACTCTTTACTTCATTAACCTGAATAATTGCATGAGCAATGGTGATATAAGTGTCCCTGTGATCATCTTCTTGTTGGGTTAGTCTGTGAGTAGAAGAGTTAAGGTTGTGGATGTCCCTGTGACTGTCCCAATGGGTTCCCAGCCTAGTTGTATGATCGGTATGTGGTTGAATATTCCTGTGACTGTCCGCTGTCTTAGCGTGGGACCCAGTTGAAGTAGTTTGTAGAACCCCCATATACCACCTCTAGGTCCAGCATCCAGTATCTGAGAGCAGCCTCCAGCTCCTTTGACCGCCCTACCATTGTTCCCCAGGTTTAGGAACATGACTTCATCATACTTTATACAACTGCTCAGCTTTGTTAGAAGCATGAACAAAATTAGTTTGAGGGGCAGGGCGAATGATCCTCCACCAGTGATCCACACTTACTCATCTCAGTTCCAGAGCCTACTGGTGATGCTATTTGCCTAAGGATATGGAGCGTACTTGTGCTGTATTTGTGGATTACCCCTCCTTTCAGAATTCAGGGGCAGCCATGCATTACTCCTGACTTGGAGAGAAGTTGAGACTACATACCTGCTTTTCCGCACAACCCTCTTCCATGGATGCACCCTGCTGTAGTTCCAAACTCTTCCACTGAACATTTTGACAGCATTATGAAACTGTTCTACCACTCTCATTGTCTTTGACCACATACCTGTGAAGGTTTTAAGTGTATCAGGGTTTTTGCATTCTCACCCAATTGCCCACACCAACATTAACCTCTTTTACTGGTTTACATTTTTCAAAACCTCTTGTTGTGACTCTGAGTTTGATGTATTTTGCTACCTTCAGTCCCATAATTATTGGTGACTACCTTGGCTCTTTCTAACCTGCCCCGCATAACCTGGTATAGGCTTACAATCATGAAGCATCTCAAATGGGGTCAACCCCTCCGGGTGGAATGGGTACCTTTTTTTAGGGAAATGTGGAGGTAAGAGTATATTTTAGATTGCATTTTAGAGTGGGAGTGGTGGGGGAGGGGTCTGGTACATAGAATTGATGCATAGAAGACTCGCCCAAAGTAAGAAATGCCACTAAAACAATGCTGTGAAACTGCACTGCACTAAATTGTCCCTGGGGGAACCAATGAGCTGTAAACCATGTTCATAACTGCCACCTTAGTGCTGCCTGGTACTCATTTCCTAATGAAAATGTCCTTTCAAAATTGTATTGAAGATTTCAACAATACCATTTGCCTCAAGGTGGTAGATGGCTCTGCACTTGTGGGTAACTATATTCCTACATAAATACTCCTCCACATCACTCAATTTCCAGAAATAACCGCAACATCACCATAGAGAACCTTAGACCTCTTCTCGTGCCTATCAGTAAAGCTAATCTACCTACGCAGAATGACAACCCATCAGCCATTGTAGACTTATACAACAATACTCTAGAACTAGCTCTCAACCAGATAGCTCCTCTTAAACAACGAAAAGTCAAACCTATTCCCCACTCTAACAAATGGTTCTCAGCAGAATTAAAGGCTCTCAGCAATATCAAAAGAACTGCAGAAACTAGTTGGAGAAAAGCCCCCTCTCTTTCCACTAAAGATAAATTCGCTTCAGCAGCCTCCACCTACAAATCTGCCATCCTAGACGCTAAAAAAAGATATCTATAACATGAGAATACAAAACGCCAAATCTGGCACTAAAGAACTATTCTCTATACTAAGGGAACTCGAATCACCACTGCCTCCTACAGAGGACTGCACTAAAGACAAGGCCTGGTGTAATAATATGCAGCTTGCCCTCGCTAAAAAAAATTGCCCTCCTTCAAACTAAGATAGAAGCAAAAAAAGCCAACCTTGCCTCCAAACAGAACCCCAACAGCACAATAGACCACACCACCCCTAATTGCCCCTCCTTCCACTTCTCACCAGTCACAGAAGAGGAAGTAATCAAGATAATCGCTAGTCTCAAACCATCCAACTCCAAAGGTGACATTTGTCCCGCCTCCGTCATCAAAGACGGAACGAATGAGTTAGCCTCTCTCATCACCTCTTTGATCAATTCTTCCTTTAAAAACTCAGTGGTCCCCAATAACCTCAAAGAAGCGTGGGTCCTCCCCCTGCTCAAAAAACCTAACCTAGACCCCAACATCCCCACAAATTACAGACCCATCACCACAGTCCCATTTCTCCTCAAAATCTTGGACAGGGTAGCCTACCTCCAAATACAACAACATTTGGAAGACAATAACCTCCTAGGCCTGCGACAATCCGGCTTTAGACCAAGGCATGGGACTGAAACTGCCCTCTTGGACCTAAAAATCCAAATGGATGATGCCAAAGACAAGGGCAAACTGGCCATTTTGCTTTTGTTGGATCTGTCCACTGCCTTTGATCTGGTTGACCACCAGATCCTTACCCAACACCTCTCCTCTGTTGCTGCATTCTCTCAGAATGCCACTAAGTGGATCAAGTCATTTCTGTCTGACAGGTCGACTAGGGTCTTCGCCCCCTCCGCGGCTGCGGACCCTATCCCAATTACATGTGGAGTGCCCCAAGGCTCCTGCATTTCGCCCACACTTTACAACATCTTCACGAAGCTCCTCTTTGACCGTCTTGATGATCTGGGTGTCAGCTACACTAATTACGCGGATGACACTCAGGTCCTCATCACTCTCACTGGCAGCTATGAAGAAGATGTTGCAAAGCTTAAGGAAATCTACTTAGAAATCCAAGCCTGGATGGCCACACAGATTCTTTGCCTCAACAACGATAGAACAGAACTGCTTATTGTAGGTTCCCATGCCCGCCTCAACAAACTGGACCAATATGTACCAATCCTTTACCATTGATGGCAACATCATAAAAGTTTCCAAAGAGGTCAAAACATTAGGTGTGTACCTCGACTCCACCTTGTCACTAAAAAGACTAATAAACTCCACCATCTCAGCCACCACCTACACCAATAAATTGACCAATGCCTGCAGGCCTTTTCTCTCCCCCCTCAAGCTGCCTCACCTTATCTAGAGCATTGATATTGTCTAAATTAGACTATTACAACACACTCTACCTAGGCACCACCACTACAAACTTGAGCAGGCTCCAGATCCTTCAAAATAATGCATTAAAATGTGCCCTCAACCTCCCTCGCAAGGCTCACATATCCACGGTTAGCAAAGAAGTGCATTGGCTCCCAATCCGTGACAGAATTAAGCTAAGAACACTGGTCATCACCCACAAGTGCCTGTCACGCACTGCCCCTCGCTACCTCTCAGACAAATTTTCTAGACACTGTTCCAATAGACCCACCAGAACCCCTTACCTGCACCAACTAAAGATCCCCAACTACAACCTAAAAAACAGCAGGAGGTTCCAGTTTCCCAGTTCTCGCAACACAATGCTAGAACGCTCTCCCTCTTGCAATTAGATCGGAAGCCGCGTTCTGGCCATTCAGAGCCATGGTGAAATCATGGGTATTAGCTTAAACATTTAGTCTCTCACCTACACGCTCGGCCTGCCGCCATTCTCTACCATGTAGTAATGTTTACACTGCCTATATCCCACTCAGGACCACCCTGTAACACGGTCCTCACTCTCCACTGTAACTATCTTGTACCATGTTTTCTGTTAATTCTACTCTTTGTATGTAACTACTCAGAGCCTGGACTAATGTATGTGCTCTGATTGTTGTATTATTGTGTTTGTGTAACGATATGTAACTCTGCTGTGCACATGATTATGCGCCTAGCTACCTGAGGGTTCAGACGCACTTTATAAATAAACAAACTAAACTAAACTAAACTAAACTAAACTAAACCACATTGTCGGAAACAATTGTAGTTGGATGTCATTCTTCTGGAATACTGCTTCAGAAAATGTTATTGCATACCTTGTGCAAATCTCTTTGCTGAGTTTTACTTCCACCAGACATAACATGGTAGATCTGTAACAAAAGGAGATCACTTATGCCAATGTGGCTGATCATGTCCAGAACATCTAGTCCTACCCTTCCAGATAGAACCTCAGGGATAATCATCATCATCGTCATCCAGTGAGAATGCCAATCATCCTACACAGTTGTCCACCCACTGAAACCCTTATTTCGTCAATCGGCAATATGACCCAAGTATAAAAGGATTCTGGGTAAACTCTGAGTGTGGGAGTTTGGAGATGCAGGGACAATAAAACTGCACATATAGAGTAAAGGAATGAGGTAAGAGGAGTGAACGAAATTCAATGGAGAAAAGAAAGATCAAGTATGATTGCTTAAAAGTGACAGGGGAGGAGAAAGTAGAAGGAAAGGTGGCAGCAGAGAGGTGATGTGAGAAAGGAGAAGATTATCAAAATAAGGCAAACACCGGAGACAGAGGAGGGTCAACGTTGAAGAGAAGGGAGTGGAAAGAGATATTCAAAGGAAAGAAGGTGCTGAGAGTACGTTGGCAAATCCTGTGGGGCCTAAGCTGCAGTGAAGCCGTGTGCTATTGCAGCATGAGTGGGATGCACAAAGCGAGTGACACAATGATGTAGTTCTCAACACAACACAATTTATTTACATAAGACACTAAGTAAAATCTTTCCATGGAGATTCATGAGCAAAGTAAAGGTCTCAGTCCTTGGTTTGAGCTTGTCATGGCCTTACTCCAATATCCAATGGATTACCCAGGACTTTGTCTTCGATTTTTCAGGATTACCAAACCTTCTTATTTTTATTTATGTAATTTTTTATTTTATTATGCAACGTTTATAGTTGGGGACCCAGAGGCAGCAGACCACTGCCCTGGCAAAGTCTAAGAAGCAGTTACTGAGACAGATGGATTTTTCCCAACAACGGTCTGCTCCTCCAGGATTTTGGGCACCTGCTTTCTGGGGCCCTCAGTCAGCTGACCACCTCCCTGTTCTAGGGATATGGTCCTCTGGATGTTCCCCTTTGGCTACCTCTGACTTAACACACCTGACTGTCATGAGGTTGTGCCAACTCATTCCTCCATCTGCCCCTAAAGTCTGCCCTGGACTGACCTGGTTTGGTGTAATCTCCCCAGTCCCGCTAGCTGGTAGGGTGACCTGAACTTCTCCCTCTTCCTCAGGTCTTGTAGTTTTATCTCCCCCTATAGTTTTCCCAAATCGCCCTCCCCAGATATTATTGGTTATCTCCTCCCACTTCCTCCAGTCCTCCTCTCCAGATGATTGCCATCTCCCTCCATCCTCCTTAGTGTGGCTCTCTCCAGACTGTAACGTCCTCCCTGCAAGCTCCTCAATGTTTATTTATTTTATTTTAATTTATTTGCATTTATTTCAAGGCACAAAGCCCAGAGGCATCTAGGCGCGAGTTATAAAAAAGTGCATAGTATTTTAGTGAAGTGCATGAATACATATATGGTTACAGACCAAATAGGTGTGAGCACTGGACTGGCAATGCCACACCTCATGGTACAGGGGAGTACATCAGGCAGCATAGGAGTCAAAGTAGGTGCGAGCACCAGACTGGCAAAGCCACACCTCACGGTACAGGAGGCTACATCAGACAGGTATATGAGTCAAAGTAGATGTGAGCACAGGACTGGCAAATCCGCACCTCATGGTACGGGAGGCTACATCAGACAGGTATATGAGTCAAAGTAGATGTGAGCACAGGACTGGCAAAGCCACACCTCATGGTACGGGAGGCTACATCAGACAGGTCTAGGAGTCAAAGTAGTTGTGAGTACAGGACTGGCAAATCCACACCTCATGGTACGGGAGGCTACATCAGACAGGTATAGGAGTCGAAGTAGGTGCGTGCACCGGACTGGCAAATCCACACCTCATGGTACGTGGGGATAAAACACACAGGTATATAAGTCAAAGTAGGTGAAATACCAAGAATGGGGGACTGCACAGTTTGAAAATCACACCTGAGTTTGAATTTGCCAATAAGCACTTAAGTACAAAATGGGGAAATGCAAGGTTGTAGAAGCATATTTAGGGTCAAACAGTGTAGGAAAAAGACAAAGCAAGAGCCCTAGGTGGAACGGGCACAGGGTGCAAACATCAATGCTGCCAGATAACAAGTTTAGAGAGGTAGAGAGCCGTGTGGCAGGCAGAAAACAAATGAGACATGCAAACACAGCGACCTGAAATTCTATGAGTGACAACGCCGCACAAAACCGCATGAAAGGGTCACAGAGATGTTGAAATGCTCACGATGTTTCTGTGGCTTAAGGTAGGCAGTTCACGATGCAGGGTCCCATAGGATTGGAGGACGAAACCCAGTGGCAACAACGCCAGCTGCAAGGGAGCACCCGGAGTGGGGCGCATGAGGCGGGAGGCGACTGGTGTAAGGGGCGAGTACCAACACTCTGAGACGGTGAAAAGGTTCTGAAGCCGGGCTGGAGAACAGCTGAAGGGATGCATAGGGAAGGAGCATTACAAGTGAAGTGACAAGTGACAAGGGGTGCACTAGGAGTGGAGAGGACAGTGTGTGGAAACCAGGGGCAGTGCGCACAGCCGATGGCTGAGCAAGGTCACAGTGCTTACCGTGAACGTGGTAAAATGAGAAATAACGCCCAAGTTGCAGGAGGTAGGGATCGGTGATTGCAGCATGACCCAGCCAGGTGTAACAAGGGAGGATTGATTGACTGATTGTTTATTTATTATGCGCTTATACGCAAGTGTTTCAAAGCGCAACCATGCATGCGAGGGGAAGACATAGGGAAGACATGACAATCTTACTAGGCATGGTACATTCAGGTCATGTGGGTGAACATAGCAGGAAGTGCAAGGGGGAGGGCAAAAAGGGACCAAGTGCGTCCAGTCCCGTCAGGACATGAGTAAGTGCAGAGAGATACAACTCTCATGGGTCGTAACCAAGTGCAGAAGTGCAGTAGTGCTGTGGCAAGTGCAAGGCACTGGGGTAAGTGCAGTAGACTGGCAAAGAAGGCGTGGGACCTGTGAGGAACTGAAGGTACCCAAGGCAGTTAGTCAGCAAGACTGAGCAGAAGTAGAGGAGAGAGAGAGCGAGGAGCAGAAAGAGGTGGTTAGCAGGGCCGAGGGAGAGAGAAGGAGGATGCGAAGAGGAAAGTCTTAAGGAGTTTCCAGTACTTAAGGAGATCCGGTTCAAGACGGAGAGAGGCAGGGAGGCTGTGCCAGAGGGAGGAACCTGAAGTGGATAAAGATCTCCCCCCCAAGTCCCCTCTTGGAGAAGCGGCTCACCCGTAGAGAGTTGGAGGAAGACAAGCGCAGGGCTCGGGAAAGAGAGTATTTCGGAAGAGAGAGTTTCAGAGAGAGTGGACCCAGGCCCCAGAAAGCCTTGTGGATAATGCAAAGGGTCTTGAACTTAATCCTTGCAGCCACGGGGAGCCAGTGAAGGGATTTCAGCGCCAGAGAGATGCAGTGTCTGGGCTTGAGGCCAATAATAAGTCTTGCAGTTCTGTTCTAGATGAGTTGTAGAGGACGGAGGGTAGAAGAGGGTAGGTTGAGAAAGAGGCTGATGCAATAGTCCAGCCTAGAGAGGATGAAGGCTCTGGAGACGGTGAGCCTCTGGGGAGAAATTGAGAAAAGGAAGAATACCTCTGAAAAGGTGCAGTTGATAGTGGGACTTTTTAGAGCTTTTACCGATGTGGGACAAGAAGGAGAGAGTGGAGTCGAAGATGGCCCCCAGATGTTTTGCCTCGTTGGTAGGTGGCGGCACAGGGCCAAGGGAGGCCGGTCAGACAGATAGCGGGAAGGCGAGAGCCGGGGTCCCAATGAGGACAATCTCTGTCTTACTGGCATTGAGGCAGAGGTCGTTTGCAGCACACCACAAATGAATTGCGGACAGACAGTCGGGTATGAGTGAGGAGGAGGAAGAGGCTGAGTGTAGCCTGAAGGAGAGCTGTGTGTCATCCGCGTAGCACTGGAAGTTGGAAGTGAAAGTGGCTATCATATGGGCCAAGGGGTCCATGTAGCCATTGAAAAACCAGGGGGATAGGTTAGATCCCTGAAGGACACTGCACATAGAGAGAGTGATAGGGGAGAGAAAGGACCCCTGTTCCACCTGGGATGAGTGGTCAGAGAGAAAGGAGGTTAGCCACACCAGGGCCTGATCAATGATGCCCAGGGTATCATGGAGATGTGTGATCATGGTGTTGTGGTTCACTGTTTCGAAGGCGGAGGAGAGGTCGAGTAGAGTGAGGACAGAGGGAGAGTTAGAATCCAGATTTCAGAGCAGATCTTCACGGGTGTTCAAAAGAGCAGTTTCCATGCCTATGGATACTGTAAAGCCAGACTGGCAGTCGTGGAAGCAACTAACAGATTCAGGGTGGCGGGTATGCTGAGAAATAGCCAACTTCTCCAGTAGTTTGCCCAGGAAAGGAGCAATAGAGATTGGGCAATAGTTTGCCGGAATGGAAGGGTCAGCAGGAGGTTCTTTGAGGAGAGGGTGCACAAGGGAGTACTTAAGAGCAGTTGGGAACCTTGATGGTTTTGGAAGGACAGGGGTCCACCTGTTTGGAGGAGGCTTTCATAGACCGGACTTGTTTAGTGACCTCCTCAGGTGAGACAGGGGAAAGAAAAGAAGGGGAGGGGTGTGGGTGGCCACTGGCGGTACAAGAGATGTTGGTGCATGAGGTGGAGAGGAAAAGAGAGAGGATAGGGCTCACAGGCACATGATGACTCCCCCTCAGTGAAAAACGAGAAGCAATGGCCAGGCAGGGATCAGGCCTTAAATGTGGGCTTTGCAGGGGGCCAGCATCGCAAACCAGCTCCCAGGCAAACTTTCTTGTTGTATGGGGCACCAGTCAATTGTAAAGGCTCGAAGGTGGGCTTCTGACCTCAGGTGAGACCAGCCAAGAGATGATACATCCCAGCAACCATGATGGAAGGGCCCAGCCGAGATGGAGACAGGAAGCCCCTCACAGGCTTACAGGCACATGATGACTCCTCCTCATTGAAAACAAAAAGATATATTCCTCTCTAGATGCTAACTGTCTCCCGTTAACCACTGGAATATAATAATAATATCTATTTCTTATACAGTGCTACACAACATTGGGTCTCAGAGCACTGAAATAACAGGTGACAATATTATCCCACAGAGTGGCACTCAATGTATCGACCTCGGAAGGATGAAATGCTGAGTTGGCCTTGCCGGGATTCGAACCTGTCACAGCAGATTGCACACAAATATCAGGGGAGAGCGTTCAACTCGCTGTGCTATCTGGCCAGCTATAACTCTCTCCAGATGGCACCTTTCCTCCACCACTGTACCTTGGTCCCTCCAACCTGCAACAATCACATCCCAGATCTTCTCTACAAAAACCTCTCATTCACCAATCGCCTCTGAAATCTTCGGCCAGAGTTCCTTCTCAAACACCCAGCACCTTCTGACTGTGCAAACTGGCTTTTATAGTCAGGTCTCTTGTCAGGACCCTCAAGTTTGTTCCTTACAAAAGCAGGATATATCAGTATCAAACACTCCACTGGAAGTATACCCTCCACACGGATAATAGGCCCTACTATAAGTGCGAACTGGGTTAGGGTGTTGTTGATTGCATAGGATTAGGTGTTTTTGGTAACTGCAAAGAGGTTTAAGGAGATATTGTGGATAGGTGGGAGATAGTCGGTTAGGATATTGTGGCATGATATTGATTCCTTTGGGTTCTCAAATGTGTCAAGTGCACCTGTCCACTACTCACATGCACTCTTACTATCAACCAATATGAGCCTCGGTGCAGGTTATCCCACCAGTCACTTACAACATGGGTTGTTAGTTACCCCACTAGCACCATATGACCAGATGCCTCACTGGTGCTTTTTGACTAGTTGCTTCCTTAGTACTACTTTAAGAGCTAGTTGTTTCACCAGGTCTTGAAATGCTCTACAACACGATTAAATATTGCTAGTAAAACATCTCCATATGAGCATCAATACAGCAACATGAGCAGTGTCCCTTAGTACAGAGGATAGATGTATCTCCAGTCTTTGGTTCATGCCAATAAACAAGAATACTGCTTATTCGAGATCTCTGAAGCTGTAGTCATAGAGATTCAAGATGTGCTGCTCTGTGTTCCTTTTATTGGAGAAAAAGTCCATGTTTCAGGAGAAATGGCATGTAATCACAACTTACAAATGACACAGAACATATGCCTGAACTCGTGCACATGACATTAATCAAAACCCCACCCCTTGGTGTCCATGCGCAGGAGCCTGAGCCAGACCCCTAAACACAGGCTCAATGCACGTTAGGTAATCGCTAAAGGGAGCACACAAGTGTTGCAGAGCACTTATCTGTTTAGATCAACGGGGTGGCGAAGCGGGCATGCCCCACGCTGGAGTTCCCCTCTGCAGGCAGTGTAAAGCTTTGATGAGCATAGGGCAGCTCTGGGACATCTGTTCTCTGCAAGTGCCTAAACAGCAAGCAGCATGCGTTTGGTGAGACTGATCTTATGAGGGCCAGCCATGCCCCCAATATGACCACTACACTGGCATGCTGGGTCTTGTAGACCCCATTTTATATTTTACCAATGGGGTGCACAAGCGCTTGCCTAAGGACAACAACAGGTGCAACCCGTTATGCCCTGTGACTGGTCTGGGTGGGCGCACCCTAGGGCCTCCATAGGATCCAGTTGTTGCTGTTATAAGCAGCCTTTTGGATTGAGACCGGGGCTGCAGGTGTTGATGCCTCTAGTTGGCCCTGGCATCTTTCCATCCTTCAGGTGGTGCTTAGGTACATCAATGGTACCTGTGTCGCGTTGGGAGAATCGTTCTGTGATTGGGCCATGTGCATATGGCCATGGGGCCGAAAGGGGGTTTGGCCAGAACTTGCATGAAAGCCTGCCAACATATTGGATTCTAAAATGTTTTGGAACACTTTTAAAGCCTCCATCTCATCATCATAAGGTTGCGCCATGTTCCCTTAGTAGGAAAAACATTATTTGTTCTGATGGGGTTTTGGGTGTGGAAAGGGAGCTGGAATGCCTATCTGCTAGGCTCAATACTAAGATCAGAAGTGTCATGAAGGGCCTTTTACCTAACCCTTTCCCCAGGATGTCTGTGGATGTTTGTCGGTGGGTGTTTGTGGGTGTGAATGTGCTCCTATGACTATCCCCTGCCTTGGAGTGAGAGCCCAGATGCTGGTGTGGTGATCCCCCAATACAGAAATGTCAAGCTTGGGCTTCCTGAATTCTTGGTTCTATCTTTAGGGAGCTTCAGCAAGGGTTTAGAAATTCACCTCAGAACTACCATTGGCTTTCTCCTTAGCCACTCATCATCACCTTTTCTGAGCATCCTGACTCTCTGGCTGACAAATCTACTCCCTCTCCTCCCCTTGATGCTTTGTCACTGTCATGATACAAGCTGAGACCAGACACCTGCACCATCTGCCTAAGGTTTCCATCCACAGATACTATCTACTCTTTCTTATAGAGCAGACACTCGAGGTAAGGTGACGCTCATAAAATAAAAAAGAAGGGTGCACTATTCTTGACAAGGCACTTACAGGAAAAGGAGGAACATATAACTAGATGCTGCCTTTTGAATGACCAAACCAGGTGCCCCTCAATTTGCCTCTGCTTGCCTATGGAGACAGAGATGGCCACTTCCCCACTCCTCATTCTCACAACCAGTACATGTATAGCTGTTCTAGGGTCCTGAGATGCCTCCTCCCTTACCAAGGTAGACCGTAGATGACAGAGAACGGCCACCTTGGTGATACCAACTCTTATGAAAGCAAAGTAAATAGGGGCCATGAGGGTAGAGGGCAGAGACTAGATGGGAAGCTCAAGAGGGCACAAGGTGCAGGAGAGGTAGCATGCAAAGGTAGTTAACTGGGATGAATGAATGAGCATTAGCCAGATGGGCAGAGCCAGTCTTCATGGGAGGGCGAGCACACCAGCAGCATAGAAATGACTGAATATACTTGAGCAGGGTGAGCACTTTAAGGCTCCCAGTGGCAGGGGTTGAGAGCCTCACCACCACAGGGGGAGGCAGGAGAGAGTGATCAAGGAATGAATGTTGTGTTAGAACAGCCAAAAGAGAGAATGGAAGACAAGGATAGTGAAGGAGAAGGTGGGGAACAACATGAAATGAAAGGATCCAAAAAAATCAGTCCACTGTCCACAAGAGCCAGAACCATGCAACTACCAAAACCAACTTCTTCTCAAGCACTGTCTAGTTGTCCTGTATCACTTTTTAATTGCTGCCTTGACCTTTTCCCTTTCTGGTTCGCTTCGTTTGTGACTACCAATCTGGCAACCATCTTAGAATGGAACCTTAGCTCCTTCCTTTTACACAGCATCCCCTTCTTCCATTTGTCCCATTTCCAAGGCATACTTGTAATCCAGAAAGTCATATGCTCCTACAAACAGAGCCTTTCTCTATTTTCTTCCCCGCCTCTTCTCTAGCCACATTCTTTACCTGTACCCCCTCAATGCATCACCACCTGCTCATTCCTTAAACTGTCCTAGGGAAGGATTCAAGATGGCCGCCGGCAGCGACTAGACGTGCCGCCGGCAGCTCCCGCACCCCAAGGCCTACATAAGGGATCCACCACCCCCTGAAGGCATCCAGCGGCAGCGGAAGACTGGTGCGGCATTGGGAGCGAGCTTGGGCAGCCAGTCGAGACGAATTGGCGGCTACCGTGGACCGTGAGCCGCTCCATGCTTGGCCCGGGCGGAGAGTCGCTCGAGCGGCGGGTCCCGATCCACGAGCGGGGAAGCCCGGCCCCCCGACCCGCGACGAGCAGAGGACCCCGCGGAGGAGGAGAGCCCAGCGGCTAAGCCGGGCGAGTGAGTCGGAAGGCTCGGAACACGCGAGAGGCGACAGGAGGACCCGCGGGCGGCCGAGGCCCCGAGCCCGTCGGCGAGCGCTGGAGGAACGGCCATCCGGGGAACAGGAGAGGGCCTCTCGGCCTGCGACGGGGAGGTGAGGAGCGAGTGGAGCTGGGGAGCAGGAGGAAGCGAACTTTGGAGGTGGCCCCCGGGTGGGTGGCTCGGCCCCCGCGAGGCCCATTAGCAATCCGGGTCCGGAGACGCGACTCGAGGACTGGGCCTGGCCCCCCCCCGTTTAGACCGTGGGCGCGGGTGGGGGCGAGACCTCGGAGGCCCTACGTAAATCGGACAATCACCCCTCCTGGAAGTAGCGGACGGGCCCCTGTGGCCCCTTGAGACACCCGGGGAAGCAACGGCGGACTACCCCAGGTGAACTGGCAGGCTGACCCAGCTCCCTAATGCCCTCGAAAGCCAGGGGGAAAACATCGCGCACCGGACAGAGGGGGGGAGACCCACTGGGCACCCTTCCCTCCCTGTGGTCAGCAACAATGGAGGCCGCCTGTGGAGAAGGTTCTGAGCAACATGAGGTGCCTGGGGCGGGGGACCGGGAGCCCCTGACAAGGGGGGACCTCAGAGGCGAGTTGCAGGCCCTGGGAGAGACTCTAGCCAAGGCAGTCCAGGATCAGTTCCAGCTACTACGGTCGGACCTGAATACTGCCTTGGGGGAGGTGAAACAGGAGGTAGCTCAACTGGGCGAGAGGACTGACATTTTGGAAAGAGGCCTGCAGGAACTGGAAAAAGATGGCACGGCCACCGGAGAGGCAATCGATCGCCTCGACCTGGCGACTCGCAACCTGGAAATCCAACTAGAAGATTTGGAAAATAGATCGAGACGCGTCAACATCAGGATGAAATTCCTCCCGGAATCCGTCTCGGATAAAGACTTGAAGAAAGTAGTACAGAGCATCTGTGTGGATCTGCTGGGGGGAGACAATCCTGAGGAGATAGAGCTGGACAGGGTGCACAGAGTGGGCCGGCCTCCCCCCGGCCGAGATGCCAGGCCACGGGATGTTCTGGCAGCGTTCACCCGATACGCCCAAAAGGAGGCAGTGTTACGGGCGGCTAGATTGCGAGAACCACTGCTCTACAAGAGCCAGGAGATTGCTCTTTTCCAAGACTTGGCCAACAGCACACTGGTGAAAAGGAGGGTGATGCGCCCTGTTCTGGGGGCACTCTCGAAGAAGAATGTCAAGTACAAGTGGACCTTCCCGTTTGGGTTGTTGTTTGAATGGGAAGGCGTCCAAAGGAGGGCCACCAGTGTGCAGGAGGCAGCGAATATTATTAATCTGCCCCTTGGAGAAGCGGGGGGGGGTCACCGGAAATGGTCGCCCGACCTCGGGAGACGGATCTAGACCGTGGATGTGGACCACGGTGGGCGCCGGCTCTAAGAAGACAAGGTCACGGAGGCGCCCACAGGAGGAGAAGGAAAGGCCTAACCAGGAAAGAGAGGGAGGCACCCCCCGATCCGGGGGGAGTCCGATAGAGAAGGACTGAAAGAACCGTGGAATTTGAAAAGGGGGTGGTGGGAAGAAAGCTGTTTTATGGTTCCGGGGAGGGGACGGGGTTGCACCTCTTGGATCACGCAAGGACCCGAGTGTCCGGGGGTTAGGGGGGAGAAATGGAATGCCTCCCAAGTTGGGGATCGGGAGGTAAGGGGACGAGTAGGGGAGGGATACCAGGGAGGGGAAAGGGGGGGAAGGGGGAGGGGGAGTGGTACAGCACACGTCAGGGAAGCATTACCCTTGGAACTGGACATCTGGTTGGCAACTCCCTGGGAGGGGAGGAGCAGGAGGAGAAGGGGTCCTGGGTTGCACACTAAAAGGGGAACCCGGTTGGGGCTCCTGTTGGCTACCCCAGAACATGAATTCTTGATGGCCCTATACACCCAGCTACGCATTCAAGTGGCAAACACATAATGTGAGGGGACTGAATTCCCCCCTCAAGCGTGCAAAGTTGGAACAATATGTGAGATCCCATAAACCTGATGTGTTGGCCTTGCAGGAGACCCACCTAAGGAAACGAGATCAAACCCGATTGCGGCTAAAGGGATATCCCCTGATATACTTTGCGTCAGGCCCCACAAAGAGGGGAGGGGTGGCGCTGGCCTTCAGCAGGAGAACAAATTTACAGCCCCAGGAGGTTCTTAGAGATCCTAATGGGAGGTATGTGGTGGTGAAGGGGACCGTAATGGGATCGAGTTACACTATTGGGTCAATATACGCGCCTAATGTGGGCCAGGACCAATTTTTGCGGGACACTCCAAACACCATAGAGAACTTTGCTAGTGGCCAAGTGGTCCTGTTGGGGGACTTTAACCTGGCTTGGGATAGGATTGGAGACCGATCCAGAGGGGAGGAGGGAGGAGGAGGTGCAGTTGCCTCCCCCCAATTAAGGGAGAGATGGTCGGGAGCGGGCCTTCGAGATGTCTGGCGGTCTCTGCGGGGGAGCGAGGAGGGCTTCACATTCCTCTCTGATGTCCATAGATCCCAATCTCGAATTGATTATATCTGGGTCTCTGCTAGCTTACTAGGGGCTGTGGAGGCGGTAGAAGTGGGCCCCCTGGGGATAGCCGACCACAGGGTCGTAGAAATGGTATTGAAACTGGGGAGACGCGGACCAGGGGTGTGGAATTGGAGAATCCCGGGAGAGCTTTTGAGGGACCCTGTGATACACAGTGAGTTGGAGGAAAAAATTTGGGACTTCTTCGGGAGAAACGCGCCTACCGACACGAGCCTGGGCACAAGGTGGGATGCCTTTAAGGCAACTATACGGGGCGACCTCATTGCCCTGCGGGCGGAGAGGAATAGGCAACTGAGAAGGCTGGAGGTCCAGCTTGAGGGGGAGGTGGAAGCTGCCAGAGCCAACTGCGAGTTACACCCACGCGAAGGGCCTTTAGGGCCTATAGACTGGCGGAGGGCCAATTGGGGATTCTGAGGACCAAGAGAGCGGAAGGCACCCTCCTCAGAATGAGACAAACTTTCTATGCTAAGGCCAATAAGGCAGGCACCCTGCTTGCCCGCCTCCTGAGGGGGCAGAGGGATCAGAGAATAATCACTGCACTTAGGGACCAGGAGGGTAGGCGTTTGTCCCGGTCTGACCAGATAAGGGAAAGATTTGTGGAATTCTATGAGGCTCTATACTCCTCTCAGGACTCTTCCCCCCTCCTACAGGAAAATTTCCTTGAAAATATATGTCTCCCGCAGGTCCCCGAAAATGTGGCGGAGGAACTGGGCGCCCCCATCTCGGAGGACGAGGTTAGGGCCGTTATCACTGCTCTTCCCCGCGGTAAGGCGCCTGGCCCAGATGGCTTCTCGGCCTCCTTCTATAAAGCCTTCTCTCATCTATTGGTTCCACACTTAACCCAGCTCTTTAATTCTTTTAACACGGAGGGCGGCATCACCCGAACGATGGAGGAGGCTAAGATCACCCTGATCCACAAGGTAGGGAAGGATCCGGAGGACTGCACTTCTTACCGTCCGATTGCCCTCATTAACACTGAGGCCAAAATATTCACTAAGATTCTAGCAAAACGGTTGGAGAGACACCTTCCTCCCCTGATCCATCGGGACCAGGCGGGGTTTGTCACGGGGCGGCAAACAGCAGATAACATTAGGAGAGTAGCCCATCTCATTGAGAAATCCCGTAAAACAGATACCCCGGCACTCCTATTAGCATTAGACGCCGAGAAGGCGTTTGACCGAGTTGAGTGGTCCTTCTTATTTCAGGTTATGGAGAGGATGGGTCTAGGGGAGGGCTTTATTAACCTGGTCGCAGCCAATTACAAACACCCCACCTCACGCATATTGGTCAATGGGGAAGTGACTAGGCCCTTTAGCCTCCGGAGGGGAACGAAACAAGGATGCCCCCTCTCCCCGCTGTTGTTTGCTATCTATTTAGAACCCCTGTTAGCGGCTATCCGCCGGTCTCCGGAGATAGAGGGGATCCCATTTGGTGGTGGACAACATAAGGTGGCGGCCTTCGCCGACGACATGCTGCTCACACTTACCAACCCGAGAAAATCCCTCCCAGCATGCATGACACTATTAACTTCCTTCGGCGAAGCCTCGGGCCTTCGGGTCAACTTCCAAAAATCGGAATTGATGACCCTATCCTTGGGAGAGGGGGAGGCGAGAGAGGTCAGGGAGCTGTCCCCCTTTAAGTGGAGCCCCTCGGGACTGCGATACCTGGGGGTGCGGATCACCCCCTCCCTGGCGGGTTGGTACGGTGCGAACTATGAACCGCTCCTGATGGCAATTCAGAAAGACCTATGAAGATGGGGGGCCCTCCCGATTTCATGGCTGGGGAGAGGGGCGGTCCTTAGGATGGTGATACTCCCTCGGGCACTCTACCTTTTCCAAGCTATCCCTTTGAGGGTCCCGGAGTGTTTCTTCCGGAGGCTAGATAGAATGGTTAGAAGTTTTGTCTGGGGAGGGAGAAGACCGCGGGTCTCTAGGCAACTCCTCACAGCTTCCAGAGATAGAGGCGGTTTGGCCTTCCCCGACTTCCGCCGCTACCACGACGCGGCCCAGCTCTGAATTATTAGAGAATGGTTTGCGGAGGAGTATCAGAAACACTGGATGAAGATGGATCGGGCTGTGGCTGGGCACCACTTGGGAGAGGTGCTTTGGCTCCCGAGACGATTGCGACCCACTCATATTTACCTAAGCGACATCACAAAAAGTGTGGTTGAATGTTGGGATCGTTCTGTATTACAATGGGGAATCACGACTTTCCCTTCCCCGTTTTCCCCTGTCCTCCGCAACGGGGACTTCACCCCAGGGACGGAGCCGGGAGCGTTTTCAGCATGGGAAGAGGGGGGATGTAGGATCATTAGGGACATGTTCATCGAGGATAGAGTAAAAACATTCCTAGAATGTAAAAAAGAATTTGGCCTGGGAGAAAAGGAGCGGCACCGCTACTTTCAAATTAGACACTGGGTGATGTCCCCGATGGTTAGACAGGCGGCAACCAGAGATCTAACTCACTTCGAGAGGTTCCTGACAACTAATGAGGGCACTAGGGGGTTGATAGGGGCCCTATATAAACATCTTGAGAGAGGCACCCCGCGCACCACCTGGCCGTACATGGCTAACTGGGAGAGGTATACGGGGGTCCACTTGGAGCTAGCAGACTGGGAAAGACTATGGGCGCGGATCCCTAAATTGGCAAAGGCGATCCAGGTCCGTTAAGTGTGGTATAAGTGCCTATTGGGTTGGCATTATACCCCCGCCCGCCTTCAGGCAATGAGCTCCACTGTTTCGGGGGACTGTTGGCGTGGGTGTGGGGAGAGGGGCACGGCCACACATATCTGGTGGGACTGCGCGGCTATCCAGCCCTTCTGGGAAGATCTTAAGAAAGCAACAGCCCAGGCTCTGGGAGAAGGATCCCCCCGACATCCATGCGAAACCCTGCTGGGGAAAAGCGGGGTAGGAGTCGGGTTGGGGGCTAATGGGACAGGATCGGGCCGGGGCAGGGCATCTACAATCTTTGTACTAGCAGCCTTATCCCTCATTGCGCAAAAATGGAAGAGCCCCGTAATCCCGACGGAGCAGGAATGGCTCAGGAAACTCTGGGACATCGTCTCCTTGGAATGGGCCTCTTACGCAGCGGACAACAAACTGGAAACATTCCATGCGGAATGGGGGGAGACTCTGGAATTTTTAAAAGGGGACTTTAGAGAGCAGTGGCGTCCGCAGAGACTTAAACTCCTGGACATTGGCGGATAGAAGTGGGCTCAGAGGGGATGAGAATGGGGGGGGGCTTCAGGACGCTGTACCTAAGGGGGGGGGTTGTGGGGGGAGGGTCCAGTTGATAAGGGACTTTGTTGTTTATTTTCTTTACCTTTGTATGCTATTTACAATTCTGTTCTGGAAACGAAATGAATAAAAAAGAAGTTTAAAAAAAAAAAAAAAAACTGTCCTAGGTTTCCCCATGTGAATTTTAGGGTTTGCCTCGTTCAAGAATTTTAACTTCCCTTGGAGCTTAACGTGTTCCTTTGTGTTTTCTCACACTACTCTATTTGCCATTCAGCCATCTCCTTTTGCTAATTTCAACTCCTGGTGTTCCTTTTCTTATCCTTATCTCTGTTCTCCCTCTTTCTAATTCTTGGTATTCCACCTATCCTCCTCTCTTCTCTCCCACCTCCTATTCTCTCCAAATTGTGAATATCCCTGATTTCCCCTCTTTCCTCTTCTCGCCCACCTCCTCCTCTATCCAACTCCATTCCTTCTCTCCATATCACCTTCCTGTCTCCCTCCTCCTCTCTCCTGAAATCTCTATTTCCCCTGTCCTCTCAGCCACCTCCTCCTTTCTCCAAATGTGAATATCCCAGATTGCCCCCTCTTCCCTCTTCTTGCCCACCTCCTCCTCTATCCAACTCCATTCCTCCTCTGCACCTCACCTCTCTTCTCTCCCCCTCCTCTCTCCTGGAATTCTGCCTTTGCTCCATATGCTCCCTCCTCCAGCCTTCCCCAAATTAGCTCTTTCTCCATACACCCACACCATTCTTAAGGACTACTTCCTGAATATAAGGATCTAGCCATGCTTTTGGGGATTGATCTTTCTCAACAGATTGTAGGTGTTTGTCCATTTTAGGTTTCTTTCAGATTAGTTACTCTACCATGATGCATGGTTCTCTCGCTGCCCCCAGATGCCCTAGCTCTGTCCCGTTCTGCTCTGTGAACCTCTGTTCTCCATCTTGGATCATAAAGTTTTCACACATGCAACGGCATCACTGTGCAGGAGCTTAGTGCTCTGTGACCATCCATTACTTTTCTTTCTTGCAAGCTACAGTCTACAAGGAAAGATGCCTCTGTGTGTGGAAACTTGAGTGTGTAAGTTAGGGTTTGTCTACATGCAATTCAGCACTGTCATTCTCACCAAGTTGTGCCTAGGTGAAAAAATTCACTGGTTGGGTCTCTGCAGTCTGACAGTTTTCCCTTGGGACTTCTTCACTTCAGGGAAAGGGCTTGAACTTGGTGGGATAGTGGCCCGTTTTAAAGATCCAGTATCACATAGCATTTCAATATGTCAAACCCCTGCCCGCTGCCACGGGCATGATGTGGTTGGCCTGGGGATTTTCTCCACTCAGCCACAATCCACTCAGCCACAACCCTTTCCCCAGGATGTCTGTGGATGTTTGTCGGTGGGTGTTTGTGGGTGTGAATGTGCTCCTATGACTATCCCCTGCCTTGGAGTGAGATCCCAGATGCTGGTGTGGTGATCCCCCAATACAGAAATGTCAAGCTTGGGCTTCCTGATTTCTTGGTTCTATCTTTAGGGGGCTTCAGCAAGGGTTTAGAAATTCACCTCAGAACTACCATTGGCTTTCTCCTTAGCCACTCATCATCACCTTTTCTGAGCATCCTGACTCTCTGGCTGACAAATCTACTCCCTCTCCTCCCCTTGATGCTTTGTCACTGTCATGATACAAGCTGAGGTGAGACCAGACACCTGCACCATCTGCCTAAGGTTTCCATCCACATATACTATCTACTCTTTCTTATAGAGCAGACACTCGAGGTAAGGTGACGCTCATAAAATAAAAAAGAAGGGTGCACTATTCTTGACAAGGCACTTACAGGAAAAGGAGGATCATATAACTAGATGCTGCCTTTTGAATGACCCTCAATTTGCCTCTGCTTGCCTATGGAGACAGAGATGGCCACTTCCCCACTCCTCATTCTCACAACCAGTACATGTATAGCTGTTCTAGGGTCCTGAGATGCCTCCTCCCTTACCAAGGTAGACCGTAGATGACAAAGAACGGTCACCTTGGTGATACCAACTCTTATGAAAGCGAAGTAAATAGGGGCCATGAGGGTAGAGGGCAGAGACTAGATGGGAAGCTCAAGAGGGCACAAGGTGCAGGAGAGGTAGCATGCAAAGGTAGTTAACTGGGATGAATGAATGAGCATTAGCCAGATGGGCAGAGCCAGTCTTCATGGGAGGGCGAGCACACCAGCAGCATAGAAATGACTGAATATACCAGAGCAGGGTGAGCACTTTAAGGCTCCCAGTGGCAGGGGTTGAGAGCCTCACCACCACAGGGGGAGGCAGGAGAGAGTGATCAAGGAATGAATGTTGTGTTAGAACAGCCAAAAGAGAGAATGGAAGACAAGGATAGTGAAGGAGAAGGTGGGGAACAACATGAAATGAAAGGATCCAAAAAAATCAGTCCACTGTCCACAAGAGCCAGAACCATGCAACTACCAAAACCAACTTCTTCTCAAGCACTGTCTAGTTGTCCTGTATCACTTTTTAATTGCTGCCTTGACCTTTTCCCTTTCTGGTTCGCTTTGCTTGTGACTACCAATCTGGCAACCATCTTAGAATGGAACCTTAGCTCCTTCCTTTTACACAGCATCCCCTTCTTCCATTTGTCCCATTTCCAAGGCATACTTGTAATCCAGAAAGTCATATGCTCCTACAAACAGAGCCTTTCTCTATTTTCTTCCCCGCCTCTTCTCTAGCCACATTCTTTATCTGTACCCCCTCAATGCATCACCACCTGCTCATTCCTTAAACTGTCCTAGGTTTCCCCATGTGAATTTTAGGGTTTGCCTCGTTCAAGAATTTTAACTTCCCTTGGAGCTTAAAGTGTTCCTTTGTGTTTTCTCACACTACTCTATTTGCCATTCAGCCATCTCCTTGAGTGTGTAAGTTAGGGTTTGTCTACATGCAATTCAGCACTGTCATTCTCACCAAGTTGTGCCTAGGTGAAAAAATTCACTGGTTGGGTCTCTGCAGTCTGACAGTTTTCCCTTGGGACTTCTTCACTTCAGGGAAAGGGCTTGAACTTGGTGGGATAGTGGCCAGTTTTAAAGATCCAGTATCACACAGCATTTCAATATGTCAAACCCCTGCCCGCTGCCACAGTAGCACAGTACTGTGAGTTGAGGTCTGTGCATCGGTAGGTGCATCCATTGGAATTAGTCTGGTGTTGTTGAAAAAGCCGCATTTTGGGAGATTAGTGAAATTGGAGAATTGTTGAGGCATTCCAGCAAACACCTGATCGAGTTCCAGAAGGTGGGTGGATAACAAGAGAAGGATTGTTTGCGGTTCCTCTCTTTGGGGATGAGTTTTGATTCAAGCTGATTGGTCCATTTTCTGCATGAGGAGCACGTGCCACCTGATATATGGAGCTTGGCCACCAGAGATGCTTGTGTGATACTCGTGACTGCCTTGTAGATAATACATGCGATCTTGAACAGTATCTTAGCCTGGAGAGAAAGTCAATGTACTTTGTGTAAGATGGGGGTGATTAAATCAAATTTCTGTGCACTGGTAAAAAGATATGCTGTAGTGTGGTGGACTACTTTTAAGGGAGCCAATTGAATAGCTGGGAGCCCTGTCAGGATTGCATTTCCTCCATTGATGTGCAAGACCACAAGGGCCTGCACTACGGTCCGGAAGTCCTGTGGCTGCATGAAGGGTTTGATTTTGTGAATGTTGGAAATTCTGTACCAGTCAGAGATTTATGGATCAGAACCTTTTAGGCGCATATCATTGAGCCATTGTAGGACAAGTTGTTGTTTAGCGGGCAGACCAAATTCAGTCTTCAATGGGTTTAGTTTGAGGTAGACAACTAGGAATGGCTAGGTAATCTCGGAAATTAGTTTCTCGCACTATTTACTCCCATTTACATCTGAGTATTGTCTGCATATTGGTGGCTGGCTATATTGGGATCTTCGAGGAGAGTGCCCAGAGGCTCTATGGAAAGGTTAAAAAGGATTGGTGAAAAGATGGAGCCTTGGGGGACTCCACAGGAGACCTAGAGTCCATTAGAATGCAACAAGTTCATCTTGACAGCGTGGTGTCTGCCAAAATCGGCATAGGCAAATGCATGTTGAAGGTGTTTTCAAAGATTTAAACATGTTCATTAGAAATAGAGGGCTTGATCAACATCTGTTCCTTTGTTTTGGTATAATGGATGCCGAGGTAATGCAATTTTCCTACCAGCCTTGATTTCAAAAGGGGAACATTTGTTTGGCCAAAGTAGAGGTTGATCTCTGAGTCATCAGGACTAATGGTAAACATAAGTCCCAAGTGAGTCCATAATCTACCATAAGCATCTTTAGAATTACCACAATTGTCTTGTTATATTTCTCTCTAACACCTGCTCTTTGCTGGGTTTTGTCAACTTCTTAGTCATCACCTCACTTGTTAAGTGACTACACTGGTTGGACAAAATCCTTTGAGGAAGGCTGTAATTAAAAAAAACATGTGGTTGGTTAATTACAGAAGCAGCAGTCTCTGCCTTACATTTGGGGCTGGAAGACATTCAACACATTTGGTAAATGGGCAAGTAACAGACAACATATATTTGTTTTCACAGTCAGAATGAATCACTGGTCCAACGAAATCGACAGTAAGTCAGGGCATGTTAAGATCATTCCTCATTTCTGTTGAGAAGACCAGTTATTGGGAGAACTCAGATGGATCTGAGCAAATACTAGACAGCCTTTCAAATATATATTTAGGTCTTGACCCATGTGTGGAAAATAAGCAACCTCACATAGAATAGCCAATCCCAGGTGAACAGCTGTTGCTGCATCATGAGCATGAGTTAACATTATGCTTTAAAATGAGGTAAGTGCTATCCACTGATCGTAACCAGACTGGGGTTTACTAACCAACAGTCCTTCTTGAATCTTAAACATTTTCTAAAATGTCATTAAGACTCTCAGATCTTCCTTGCTCTGGTACTCTTGATCAGATAGGTGAAAGTGTTCTGGATCTTGTAGATAATGATAAAAAAAGATCCAATAATTGGATTTTCATTTTGATCAATAATTACATTGAGATCTGGATCATCTCCACTCCATTGGAAAGTTCACTTTCAACACAAGTTTGTGAACGAGTCACTGCTGTTATTTTATTTCTCCAAGAAGGCATTCCATATCAATGGATTTCTCCTGGAGAGCTCAATGTTTTGCTAATTGATTTACTATATCATCTCCTGTTTTGTCAGGAACCCTTATCCCAGAGTGACCTTTAGTTTTCTTCCAGTAGATGGTAACATTGTTTGACATCACCAAATCCTCTATTGTTGGGATTAGCTTTCTGTGTTTCAAGTGTGTATTGTTGTCATACAGCATACCTCTGATTTCCAATTGATCAGGTGTTCAACAAATGCATTTCAGACAAAATTTAAATCAGTAATTATCACTGGTTCCTGGAGTTGATGGTTTTCGGCAGTATGGACAACCTGATGCATAGCCATCAGTTCTGCCACCTGTCTACTCTGGCACCAATTGTGTAACTGGCTGAGTGTTCAGGAGTGCCATTCACCCAAAAATACTCAATGCCAGCTATTAATCCCCCTCTCATTATTTTCTGTGATTTGGTAGTAACAGCTTTCTACATAAACCATGGGCAATTCCTGACAGTTGTTTTCTTCATAGGACATTGTTTTTAAATTGTTATCTTCTATACAGTTATCTTCAACACAGGCATGTAGATCTGCTAATCCTTGAGCCTTTAGACACTTTGTATTTTGCCCATATCTGATCTCGATATGGTAGCCTTGCATAGAAAGAATCCAGGAAGTAATTCTAGAATTGGATACATTACGATCTGTGTTTGGTCACTCAGCAAATATTGCAGAGGGCGATGGGAAGTCTTGACTATAAAACTTACTCCATGGATCAGTGGACAGTAGTTTTACAATGCCGGTAACATTGCTGTGAGTGAATTCTCACACCCATTAAACTTAATTTCTACAGCTGATAATGTCTTACTTGCATATAAAATTGTTTTATTAACCTAGTGTTGCTTCAGGTAAAAAACTGAAGTTAAACAAGTGTTGGAAAATCCTGTTTGCCTGAAAAACTAAAACTCTTTGTTTTTACTGGGATTAGTCAAGCAAGAGTAAGGGAAGGACTTCTTTTGAGTTGTTTCAAAGAACCTGCTTGATAGTCCCTCCCCACGCCTACTTCATACCTGCCTTCAATAGATGGACTAACGGTTGTGTGATCTCTGCATATTCCTCTAAGAACGTACGACTATAGTTGGTCAATCCTGAGAGGCTACTTAACTCGCATAGGGTTGTGAGGTTCTTCCCCTCACTAAAGTCTCAACTTGTTTTTTCTGAGGACCAAAGCCATCAGCAGTGATCTCATGGCCAATGTTTAATTTGTTTCTGCACTGTTGTCCTTTCTGAAGAAATAGTTTTGTGCCTTCATCCTTTATTGGGTCAGAACATGGCAGATCTTCACCTAATGTTCTTCCATGGTTTTACTTTTAATTAGTAGGTCATCTACAAAAACAAAACAAAAGGTTCCTAGCGCTTTTTACAAGGCCAGGCATGGCTTTCTGTAGGAGTGTATTGAATGTATTCCCACTGTTAATGTTCCTATACAGTGTATGAGTCCACACATACTGCTGCCCACAGAGGTAAAAGCAAGTTTGCATTTGTGTTCACGCAGTATAGAGACATTCCAATATCCATTTGTAAAATCGAAAAAACAGAGTAAAATTTTGAAACGTGGATAAGTACAAGTCTCTGATCAAAATAAGTGGGAGGCCTCCTTGACACATGGACCATCTTGTTCAGTTCCCTTAGGTCTGCACATAGTCTCCAGTCTCCATTGTCCGTTGGGTTTAAATATTCCTAGTACAGGGTTGTTACTATGAGTAGGATTTCTGTATTTTGGGGAATACTGAAAAAATATTATATTTGCCCCCCGTTAATGTTATTATATTCCTTGGGGGACTCCAATAAACCTTGGCATTTCATAATTGTAAAGTGCGGGCAGTGGGTGTTGTTCTGCGCTGTCTTGTTTCCAAAACAGCAGCATTGCCGATGAGCTATCCTGGCAGCTCTACTTCGCTGTTGTGTACTGCAAGTGACATTGCTAGGAAGTCTCAAATGATAATCCACTATTGTCTCCTTGTGGCAGAAGGTCGAATTGTTCCTCAGAGATTTCATATAGCAATGATCTGTTTCTGTCTGGTCGTTTTGTATAGTGGGGTCTGTTATTTGTATTTCATTTGCGTTTATTTTTAGTTAGTCGGCTAGATACATGTTGGATTTTGTGTGATGCACACGTATTTTAATTTTACTCAAGAGCGGGCGGGCAAACAAAAGGGCCACGCCGTAGATGCGTTGTGCTATCAGGCTTTCTTGCGTGCCAGTTCTTAGACTGGAAGAGGCCTCTGGACCCGTCTGCAGGGCATGGACTTTGGATTCTTGTGACACCGCAATAGGCACAACAAGCCCCAACAGCATTGCATGGGTGTTTTATTTGAAGCGTGGGGCTGTGGGGGGGGGGGCGGGGATAAAAGGCATGGTGGTGGGGGCTCATGTGTCAACAAGAAGTCTGACGATATACAACAAACAGCTCTCGCTGTGAAGGCGGACGGGATGGCCCTTAGTCCGCACTGAAACCCCAAACCCATATCCCAGCATGTCGAGTACCAGTGTCCCACACATAAGCCTGGATCTGGAAGTACCTGTTCAAATAGAGAATCAGCATCTCTTGGTTTAACTAATATAAAAAGGAGGTAACGAGGGGACAACCTCTGAAATAAAATTACCCCATTTGCATTAATCTGCCCCCAAGATAGTGGCCCTCCCGAAGGATGCCCGAGGTAGTTTGTGCGAGGTGGGCGGGGGTGTCCTCTGAACTTTCAAAGCAATCCCACACTTGCCCCATACCTGCCTTTGGTGTATTTCCTTTATCCAACTACCATTTGATGGCCAAAAATATGCTTAAGAGACTCCCAAGAAGTGGTTGGCACCAGATGCTTCAATTACAGTAGCCGCAGCTGCAAAATCCCATCAAGAACCTGACTGCAAAGCAAACCACAATAAAAACCTGCCCGCCACTAGACTACACTCTACTAGACACAACCAACTGCTTAGCCAGTGCGCAGGTCGAGGGTGCAAATGAATGGTGTCCGTCCCCTTTTTCAGAGGGTAGACGCTAATCCCCAGGGGGTTTTGAGCAGGCAGAAAATGAAGTTAGTTAGCTATCTTTCATTTAATTACCGGTCTAGTGCTTGTTCGGTTATTACAAACAGTGCTGAAGCTGGGACCCAAGTAATCATGTCCCAGACCGAGCAGTTGTGCGCTAAAACATATTAACGTGGATGCTAAGTGGGTCAGATGGAGACTTTGCTCTGCAGGAAATACTTGGATACAGATTCTTGGGTTTCAAATTCTTTTGAAGTCGCTTGTCGCGGGTTTTGTCCGCTTATCATGTTAATTGGTCGATTATTGTTGCGCTTATTTCTTCATAAGCACAACAATAAAACAGTGTGGTTCCCCCTGCAGCTAAGACCAGCCCCTCCAATCAGAATGTAGGCAAGAAACCGCTAATGATGGGCCATTAGTCACTGAATGGTTTGGTGCCTGCATTCTGATGGGAGGGGAGGTGCAGTGGGGTGTGTGGAGTGGGCGTGCATTGTAGGCAGCTTTGTCTCTCTGCAGGTGTGCACGTGTCGTCTTGACTCACATTGACACAAGCACCACTATGCCAGCATAAAAAACGCTTTAAAACGACCCAATGTAAGCACAGCACTTAAAGCAGCCAGCACGTTGGCACGTGCGTATTGCCTGCCGAGCTCTAGTCATCTTGCTTCATCTTTCTTTTGCCGCTCACCGTCTGTCACCAGAGGATCCAGTCTGCAGCCTGACCCCGGCCGCCCCATCCAGGATCAGAGGTAAGTCATACTCATAAAGGACTGAAACTGTTTTTTGGTCAGCTTTTTATAAAGACCCACCTCTCAACACTCTGTTTGGGCACACAGAGCAAGTCAACCAGTCCCGGGGTGAGTGATGGGGAGCACGGTCCCAGGGTGAGTAGTGGGGTGGACACACAGACCCGGGGTGAGCGATGGGGACGAGCACGAGCAAAATCCTATTGAGAAGCCACTAGGAATCTTGAGAGGAATGACACAAACATGCAGTCAAGGTTGCCCAATTACTCACTATTAAAATGAATGCCTTCTTTTTAAATGGGATTCAGCTTTTGCAAATTTGGGCATCAGCCAGATTCTATAGAATGCCAGACGCAAGCTATTACTGCTGGTATTCAACCAGTACCTCCAAAAGGGTGACCTTTAATGAAATCTAAGTTATGGGCAAAGTCCCTGCAGCATTGTATATCAAATGAAGCAAGTTTTGGGCCTTCATTGAATGCATGTTTGCTTGCTGTTTCCCTGCACCCTGGGTTATCACACAGGTGCCAGGTCCTATTTCACCCCAATATATTCTGGGCTGCCCCTGTTACAAGTAACACAGGAAGTCGATGTATAGGAATATACCTGGAAGGGCAAAGTCTCGAGTAGGGCTGCTGCTCCCAAAGGCATGGAGAATCCTGGGAACAGGTGCATAAGATGTGTAAAGTTATTGCTCCAGTCCCACGGTGCACCCCTGCAGGCTCAGCCCTGCAAGCTCAACACTCGTGTGGGCCCACAAAGCGCTCCTGCAAGCCCAGGACCCTTCAGTTATCCCTAGAATCTTTGAGGATTTGAGGGATAACGGAAGGGTCCTGGGCTTGCAGGGCACACCGTGGGCCCAAACAGAGTGTTGAGAGATGGGTCTTTGTGCACAGTAGAAGAACACAATGGAAATACATTTTTCATTTGCAAGGCTTGCAGAGTAACAATTTTAAAATTGTAAATGGAAAGACTTCAAGCCGAATCGCTGAGCATGTTTATTCAAAGGCCCACTTAAGATTGAAAGATCCGCCAAAATTTGAAAGTGGTCTGTACCAAATGTCTCTTAGGGAGACACTGACGCGTTTTAAAAGAAAACGCGATGAGGAAAAAAAAGATGTGGCACATACATTTGCGCGCACCTTAGTGCAGGCAGGAACCAGCTTGCACCAGGCAGATGGCACAATTGGTAATCTTTTCCGAAGACGGGTCACAGCAGCCACAACATCACCCAGATCCACTCAAATGTACGAGAAATACCTACCTGAGATTTTTATGACAGACAATGCCCACATCAAAGAGTTAGTCCAAGGCGATGTAAACATTTCAATCTGTTTTTTATTTATTTAAAATGATATAGTTTCTTAGAAACTTTTAATTTAACAAACATTTCAGATTCATTCGTTACATTACTTAATTCAGTTTCAATTCATTAGGTTAGATTTAATACATTTCGTAGGAACTGTACAATTGTGAAGATTAATTTCTTCTCATGTCCGTTCATGATTTTTCTCCATCTCTCTTCCGTAACCATTTCAGTTGCTGAGATTTTAAAGAATTCTCCAAATCTCTGTCTTTTTTTCATTTAGTTCTGGACAGATCATTGTCAAGTGATAAATTGTTTTACGTTCATTTGTCTTGCAAAACCTACAACACACTTCTTTTATGTCCAGTTTTCTTGTCTCAACTAAGTATTCTCTAGTGGGGAGAATATTGAGTCTCATTCTCATATATGTTGCTCTTATTCCTGGGTCTGGAAAAAATGTCAGATATAACAGTATCATGTTTATGGCTCGACTTTCCGTCGGACAAGTGATGTTTCTGGAATACCTTGTTATCTCTCTGCACGTCCTTATCTAATCATTCCTCATTATTTGTTTTTTTGCATTTTGAGGTCTTTCTACAAGTGTTTCTATTGTGATATCTTCAGCTTCCATGAAGTGGAGTAGCCCTTTTTTCCATGATTTTAAGACAGAATTACTCATTGCTGTTTCTTGTTCTCTTAGAATGTCAATTGCAGGTATTCTGTCTTTTGAAATCATTTTGCATAGAATATCTAGTTGTTTCCATTTTACTACGGATGCCATGGACTGAGTTGCGATTTTGTGGCGTATTCTAACCATTGGGTATAAAGCTGGAAGTCACAGTATCTTTCTCCAGAAGGCACCCTCTAGTCTTACCCACGTGATTTCTTGTATATGTAGCATTGCCTCGCTTCCATATGTGATCGAAGGTAAGACTTTTTGTTTGTAATATGCAAGAATGGGTTTCTTTGAAAATGTTCCAAATTTTCGTTGTATTATACAACCTTGTCTTGCTAATGTTTGCGTCTTTGCCTCCAGATTTATTATCCATTGTTTCTCCGATAGTGACTGGCTGATGATTATTCCCAAATATATATATGTGTTGACTTCATCAAGTTTATTTCCATCGATTGATATATTCAAAGGTTTTGCTTTCTGAAATGGTTGTTTTATCAAGGGCATCACTTTGGTCTTTTCACTATTTATCCTTAGTTCATTTTTATTCATATATACACTCAGAATTTGTAGGCTTTTTTGTAAACCCGCCAGTGTCTTATCCATTGATATAATGTCATCCACATATAGCATTATGGGGATTGGGATTGAGGTTTTTTTGGTGGATTCAGTGTTTCATTTTTAGTTCCTTCTTCTATATCTGCAGTGTATAAATTGTACAATGTGGCTGCCAGATGACATCCCTGTTTCAAACCATTGTCAGTTTCAATTTTTGATGTGGTATTGCCATTTTTTGTCATTCTTACTATTATCATGGCATTTGTATACAGTTGTTTGATTGGTTCCACTAATTCCACCGGGCATTACCATGTTCTTAGTTTCCTCCATAGCTTTTGTCTGGGTATTGAGTCCAACGCCATATGGAGGTCTACAAATGCAGCATATACGTTAGTTTTCTTTTTTAATGCTTCTTGTTTGATTAAGTTTAACAGCAATAGATTCACATTTGTGCCTATGTTTGTGGTAAAGCCTGTTTGCCTTACCGCAAATCGGTTATTTTCTGTAGCCCATTTTTTTAGTCTTTTTTGCAAGAGTGATGCTAGTAATTTACCTAAGGGGTCCAATAGCGCTATTGGTCTCAAATTCCAAGGGTCTTCTCTTGGGCCTTGTTTGTACACTGGTACTATTGTTGCTTGTTTCCATGACTGTGGGATTTGATTTGTTGTATTTATTGCTTTCAGAATGGAGTCCATTACACTTGCCCAAATCTCTGGTTCTCTTCTAATTATCTCATTTGATAGTCCGTCAGGCCCTGGTGCGCGTGAGGTGTTCAATTTCTTTATCATCTCTAATATCTCTTGTTTTTCATATTTTATTTGCAATTGAATTGCGATTTGCTGTTTATCTTCCTCCGTGTCCTGATTCTGGCTAGCGTATATCGTCGAGAAGTGCTTAATCCATTGCTGTTCGTTAACGTTAGTTGTCATATCTTGTTGTTTCCCAGCATTGTTATTCAGTAAATTCCAAAGATCGCGTGGGTTATGTGTTTTATAGGTCTCCATTATTGCCTCAGCATCTTTTTGTAGCATAATATGGATGTGTGATTTTATTCCAATTCACGTATGTTTTCTTGGTTTTTTTATTTGTTATTCACAATTATGGTCTTTCTTTGCACGTAGTTTTCTGATGTCTCTTCTCATCTCCTTTTTCTTTTCTACTAATTCAGCATTATAAACATGTGAATGCAGTTTTATTTCATTGTTCTTTTTTCCCTTTAAGATGCGATTTTAACAAAAAATTGTAGTTCAATTTATCTTCATTCGTTGTTAATGGATGTTGCATCTTGTTGCGATAGATTGAGTTTCTTTTTTGTTTATTCTTATCCTAAGGTTTTTACCTGTAGTTTCCAACGGTATGAATGACATCGTATTTCCCAGTTCTGATATCCCATCACCTTCTGCTGACAATTGATAATGATCGCTCGAAGATGACCAGACACTCTTTATATCTTTTATGGATTTCTTCAATTCTTCTGCTAGGTAAATATAGTCAACCACTGCCGAGGAATTCCCTCTTCCCCATGTTGGTATGATTTTTCCTTCAGAATCTCATGGTTGTTTTAGTAGTGATAAATTTCTGATAGTTATTTCTTTTTGCCACCTCTTCGCTCTCATAGTTAGCTCATCATTTTTTGCTAATACTCCTTTCTCTGTATAGAGGTGTATGTTCAAATCTCTGCATATGATAAATTCCACATTTGCATGTTTTATTCGTGTTTCATCAATATTTAGGAAGATTCCATCCATGAAAGTATTGTCATCTATTATTGCCGGATTCCAATATACATTCATTAAGGAGATGGCTCGTTCCCAGTTTTGCTTAATTCGTTTTTTTAATCTTCTTTTTGCACCGTTATTATTATGTTCTGTGTGCAGTGGTTAATGTTGGTGTGGGACTCTATTTTCCAAGTTGGGACTATTTTTACAAACCTGAAGAGGGTCTTCCTTGAGTTCCTTTGGAAGCTGGGTTTATTATTGTAATAAAGCCATCACATGCTGGTGTTTCTGTCAGCCATGTTTCTTGTAGACAGAGTATATTGAATTTATGAAGTTCTTCTTTCGGTTGTTCAAACAGATGTGTGCTTCCTCTAGTATTCCATGTAGTAATCGACCATGTCTTGTCGGTTTTCTTTGGTTGTTATGGTTCCATTATTTCATCAAATGATTCTTCAGATTGGAAGTTATCATAAATTCATTGAAATTGATACATTTCGTCATCCCTTTGTTTTCTAACTTCCGAATTTCTTGTAGGGTATGATTTCTCAGTTGATATAGTGATTTCATCAATTTCTCTTTCTCCTCCTCTACTATTTGCATTTTCATTAATTGTTTCTTGAGATCTATTTTGTGTTGTATCTGTACATTCGAATGCCAATTTTCTTAACGTTTCTTTTAACAAGTAGATTTCCTCAAATGTATCTTTATCTCTTAATTCTATTTGGACACTGTCTAAACATTCGTGATCCATAAAAGTTACCAACTTTGTCATTCGTTGTTATGTTCTTTAGTTTAGGAATAGCTCTTAGTAATATTAAGACATTTGTTCTGTTTAGAATTAAGCATTCTTTTATTTTGATGTAATTTTTTATTTGAACATTGTAATGTATTTGGTTGTTCAATGGATTCATGAACTGGGGAGAAATGATGTCATATTGTGGTATCTGTTTTTCTTTTCTTTCTTTCCATTCTTTTTTGCTTTGAAGGTGGCTCTTTTGATTACTTTTATTTTTTTGGTCTCTTTCATCAATCTCAGATTCATGTATTGAGGATTCTAAGGTTATAATTGATATTTCTTCATATTGGTAGCATTCAACATTTGTTCCACTTGAAATATCTAGAGAGTCTTCAGATATTTGTTCACACGTTATTTCATGACAGTCACTGTGCTTTCTTGTATATTCATCCACTATTATCATTGTTGAGTTGTTTGTTTGATTCATTCTTTCCTCTACATTTTCTTTATGCTCCTCCAAATGTTCAGTTATATCCAGTAAGTCAACAATACTGTGATCTAACGATTCCTCCATTTCTGATTTTTGATCTCCTATTGTTTTCTTTATTGGCTGAATGTTGCCGGTGTTTATGCTGGTTTTTCCGACTAGTCTTTTTGCAGGACTTAATATTTGCCCTATTTCTGGGGATGATTTTATATTTCTTAGGAATGCCATCTGCTTCATCACTCCTTTCTTTTTCATTTGTTTTTTTATTGCCCTCTGTTGTGGTAATTTGTTTGTTTGGGTGACTATCTGAAAGGTATCTGTTGTTTCTTTATTTACTGTCACTGGTAGATTTTGTTGGCTGCAATATTGAGAAGTCTACAATTCTTCCGTCCCAGTGGTTTGGAGCTTTACTTCCCGATTGAATTAGATTTGGATTTTTAATTTCCATCGTATTATTCTTCATTTGTCTTGCTTTTGTCTGCTGTTGATTCATGGCAGCCATCCAGTTCATGACATTTGTTGTCATTGTCATTTTTTTCTTCTCTGGCCCCTCTTGCAATTTCAAATAGCCTTTCCTGCCATTTATGTGTCTGCGCAGCCTCTGATACCAGCCTTTTTTCAATTTTCTGTGTGAAATTTTCCATAAATATCTGCTTTTTGTGTATCATTGCCAACAGAGTCGCTTGTTCGCGTATGCTCTCTTTCATATCTTCTTGTAACTTTATAAAAGGTATCATTGACTGGGAAATTAATGTGATTTCAATTACCGTCGATGAAACGCCCAAGATGCATGGTGATCCAGCAGTGGCTGTCCTCTTCACTTTTTGTGACCCAAAAAGTGGATGGGTGTGTGTACTTTCATGGCAGATTTAGAAGTGGTTGAAACTTGCAATGCAGTTTCAGCGGCTGCATTACTCCAGAAAGTCCTCAGCAAATTTGGGAAGGATTGGAGAGATGTAGTGTGCATTTGTAGTGATTCAGCAAGTTATATGAAAAAGTTATGTGATGATCTGCCCAAGAGCAATGCCGATTTCAAGGGTTCCCCATGCGAGACCCCTGCCACTTACTTGATGGAGTTTTAAAAGCAGCTTTAAAGTCCTCAGAATTGATTATGGGTTTAGTTTACTCTGTGGTCCATTCTGGTGCACTATTTAGATAGCCCCTGACAGGAGTTCCTGTCCCTAGGTGGCGGATGGTGCACCGCCTATCTAATAGGGATAGGAAAGAAGGAACTGTCCCTCAACCTTACTGCTCAGTTTGAAACACAATATATGAGTTTCCATAGTTAAAAAGAAGCCATAGAATAAACCATTCACGTTGTGTATATTTTCGGCAGACAAGACTCGGTATTAGATCTTGGCTTGATCACAATGTAAGTGATTTCAATCCAGCACACACCCAAGTCAATGCCTAGCGTGTAATGCACAACTGAAATCTATATTTATTTTTGTCTAAAAGTTCTTTATTCTGAACGATACACCACTCATATCACGCCCCTCTCCTAGAACCCCCCCCCCAGTCACACTGAACCAGGAATCAGGCTGGTTTGCAAAGTTAAAATATGTATTTATGTATGCACAATTTAATCCCACTATGCTTTAATAGGTACACAATAATCACCAATGGGGTGATGTAACACAGAATAGTCTATTTAATACACAAGGAGTAGTAGTGAGCAAAACAATTCAGCACAGAAATAATGCTTTTGTTTGTGTGTTCAGATCAGATAGCACTGTGGTTAAAGGTTCCCCCTGCACCGCCCTCAAACCCCAATAGGCAATGTAAAGAGATAGGAGGAGAGAACAGGTTTTCAGGAATGGCAGAATTCACACAGAATATCAACCCCACTTTCCCCCAGCAAACACAAGAGAAAAACGGAATTGACTGTCAAGCTGTCAGAATGGCTTTTAAAGTTATCTTAGAATGGACTTTGCAAAAACACCAAATATGATCAAAATTGCTAAAATTGCTATCAATTCTTATGAGAGCCCCTTTGGATAGTTGCACACAACACAAGCAATGATGCAATACCAAGAAACAATTTGAAGACTTAAAAATCAAGTCGGAAGCAATCAAAAGCTGTTTTACACGTGTCAGAATTTCCCTAAAATGAAATTCGCGGCACACTTTTCACTGCGCGATAATCGCGATAACGGGAGAACCATATGGATTTGGAATGCGGTTTCAGGTGCACTTTTGTTTCTAGCACAAAAACTGAGGAAGTTATGGGCGTTTTAGTGGAGGTCGTTTTTTCGAGATAGGCGCAAGAATGGAAAACGGGAATGCACTTTAAAATGACAAATGGGTTGCTTACACTAGGGGATAACTATGAATACAACGAATACCCCACAGGAACACAGCGACTTGATCAGAATGACTGCCTGCAGAGGAAACTCGCCTTCTTCAGATGAGAAAAGATTGGCGCAAAGATAGTTTTAGCAATACTATTACAGGAGGAAGATAGAATGGTTTGGAGAGAGTTCAGATAATTCAAAAGTACTCATAATAACACAGGTTCTGAATACAAGATAGGATGGGTTTAAGATAGGGATTAACTAAGCAAGGTACATATACTAGTGACACAGTTCTATTTATAGATACTCACTAGATATGTTTTGTAAACGGAACCGTCAGGATTCTGGTCCGTCAAGATTCTGGTCAGGGAATGGGATCTGGTTCTAGGACAGACAGCTGGGCACATAGGATTGGATCTGCAATCAGCAAGGCGCTCTGGTCACAGCACGGCACAGGACTGGACCAGCAATGCACTCTGGTCACAGCATGGCACAGGACTGGATTGGATCAGCCCGCCTTGGTTCTGATGATAAGTCTTTCAGCAGGCAAGCAGTACAGTGCAGCCTGGCTGTATTTGGATGCTTCCCCTTAGGTTTGTGGTGTTCTCGATCTGGAATTGGAGGCCTAGCTGAAAATGGTTCAGCTATGCAATGGGTTTCTGCTTTGCCAAGTTTCTGGAGTCTGGAGCAATGAAGATGTAGAGTTCAGCAGCAGGGTGCTCCTCCAGTATCAGGATAGTGGGTGAATCTGTATGTCTTTTTGAGTGGTGAGCTGTCTCTATTTGTGCTATGATAAAGGGGGTGTGTGGGCCGGTTTATCCTAAGCTCGCCCCTTTGCCAGGTGATTGGGTCAGAGTCTCCTCTCTGCCTTGATAGGAGGAGAGAAACAGTATGTCACCTTTATGATGTGATTTTATGAGGCAGAGAATCCGCCCCTAGCCCCTTGAACACAAAATCTACTTTTCGCACCATACATATTTGCACACGTGAAACCTCTATAAGAATCACATATACAGATTACATATTTTATATAGCAGCTATCCCTCAAATCCCTGTAACTGTGGGATCTTGTCTCGGCTTTTCACAGAATTTTGCCCTTTTCATCAGGAACACAATGTCCAATTTATAAGCACATTTCTACAAGTGTGCGTGTTTGACATGGGCATAAGTGTATACCCTTTCAGACTTCTAGCGAAAATACATTTTGTGTAAAATCACATTTTCTGCCATTTCTTTCCAGAACATGTTACACGATTTTGCCGCCTCTTGAAACGTGCAGCCAAAATTTAGACTCACAAATCTGCTATTTTTATATTTTGTACAATTTTCACTGGCAAATTATAAGTCTTTTAAGAAAATGTTCTTCATCATCAGTCACAGATGGTTGTTTTAGCTCCACCCTTTGGTCTCTCCCTGGAATCCAGAAGCAGTCTCCTCCCTGTTTGCTCTTGGCAGAGACAATTTACAACAGTCCTCACACCCCGCATTTCCTTAGCAGCAGCTTTTCATTGTTCCCTTATGCCTCTGTAGACCAAGTTCTTTCCAAACCCTATAATTACTGCTTGGGTGTGATTTCCTGGTGGGGGGAAAGGCCATTGTTCTGTGGAGAAACCTGATATTCCAGTTTGGCAGCTTTTAGCCAGGCTTGATTTAATTGTTAATTCTGTTGCATTTTCCCTTAGCTTAAAACAAACTTGTGATTCCAAAATAGCAGCTAGAATTCTGATTCAAGATTTTAAACCGTGGGATCAAAACAATTACAAGATGCTCACTCTCAGTAACAGGCCTCTTAGATTGCAAACATTTGATTTCAGTTCATACATGTTTAAAGTTTAATCAGGCAGGCTCTTGACAGCTGTCATCTCAGCAGTCCACTGCTGCACAGAGATTTTTGAAATCCACAGACAGGCCACTTTTGCTGTGGAAATCCCTTTATGCTTTCAGCTTTTCAGGACCTTGCAAGTTCACAATGATTTCTTAAACTAAGTGAATTGTAGCACCCAGAAAGAATTTTGGATGTTTAAGGGTGTTTTGTACCGGCATTCTGCAGTCTCAGCAACAAAGAAAAAGGATTTAAGGCAAGATTTTGGGGTTTCATTTAGCAACACTGCTTATTCCTTCTGTACTCTATTTTTACTTGTTGTGGAGCCCAGTGACATATTCCAGGAGTGAGATCTCTGTTCCACCACTGACTGACAACATGTGTGGCAGATTGGCAGCCATCTTTTGGTGCATTGCAAAGCGCGATTTTCAGAGGTTTTGGCGCACACAAGGGTTTTGCAGCCATTTTGATGTTTTCTGGCACCCTCATAACACAGTGTTGCAGCATAGCAGAGCAGAAGTGGGTTAAAACTTCCCACAGAGCCCCCCTCACGACTTGAGTTTGACCGCCCATCAAGGGGAAGTCGTGAGATTGGGATGCTCTTTCTTTCTTTGGTCCAGGTGGAGAAAGTCGTCTGCTTCTCCCATCAATGCTGGATCGACATGCTCTCCTCACCGGTTCTAGATGGGAGTATGGAGCGATACTGCGGGCTCCTTGGGTCTTTCCTCCCGGTCCCTGAGTGGTCCTCCTTGGTAATTAGAAATTCTTGGTTCCAATGCTATGAGACAGAACAGAGCATGGTTATGGAAATATTCCCACTACTACTCATGTAGTGGGGCAGATGCATACATTGAATACAATTTACAATATTCCCTGCCTGTATTTACTAATGGTTTTAACAGTTGGATTCTTCTAGGTATCCGGAATGTCCCCCTCTGGGTTTCCGGTTGGCTCCTCTATTTGCTGCAAAGTATGCCTGGAATGGCAACTCTTCAGCTGGTTTATGTGGACCCACTTGTCTTCCCCCTCTGCCAAACTGCCCTTGGGGATGGAGATTTTGTAGCGACTGGTGAGATTCTGTCTACAATTTCAAAAGGACCCCACCAAGTTGAGAGGAATTTGAGCTGTTTGGCTTGGGTCCTTTGGAAATTGCACAAGTAGACCCGGTCTCCTACTTGGTATTCTTTTTTAGTTGTCTTAAGGTCATAGTGGGTCTTCATACTGTCTGCAGATCTTTCTAGATTCCGCTGAGCATAGGCAAAAGCATGGTGAACGTGTTTTCTCAGATTCTCAACATACTCATGAGTTGTGGAGGAATTTATCAAGGTCTGTTCTTGGGTTCTTTAGAGCAGATGCTGGGGAAGCACCATCCTTCGTCCAGTCATCAGCTCAAACAGAGACATTTTGTTTTGGAATAAGGAGTAGATCTGATGGCCATCAGGACAAGAGGTAATCAAATGTTCCAACTTGGCCCAGAATCTGCCATAAACGTTTTTAATATGCTCACAATAGTCTTGTTGTATCCCTCAACTCAACCACTAGAGGCATCCCGGTAGGCAATGTGTAGTTTCCTTTTGACCCCAAGTATCTCCCACATCTTTATCATCACTTTGCCAGTGAAGTGGCTTACTCGGTCTGACTCAATCCTTTGGGGTAGTCCAAAACGCGAGAAGATGTGGTTGATCATCAGGGCAGGTTCTGTTTCTGCCTTGCAATTTGGGGCAGGGATACATTTCACCCATTTAGTGAACAAGCATGTTACGGTCAACATGTACTTGTTCCCCCTAGAGGAGCGAATCACGGGCCCGATAAAAATCAACTTGTAAATCTGACCAAGGCATGGTTATCCCCCTCTTTTGGAGGGGAGCACGGTGTGTAAGTGATGCTGGCTGAAATTGTGCACACACAAGACACCCCGTCGAGGTCCTGCCCCATGTGTGACCAGTATGCAACCTCTCGCAAGATTTCTAGTGTCGTATGAAATCCCAGATGACAGGCTGTGGCCACATCATGGGCGTGACTTAGCATCAGGACCTCGGAATGAGAGAGGGACCATCCACTGGTCATGGCCAGCTATGGATCTCCTCACCAACAAACCGTCTTGGATTCGGAATATTTTTGGACATTTTATCAACCCTCTGAGGTCCTCTTTCCCAATGTAATCGGTATCCGTCAGGGGAAAGTTCTCAGGGTCCTCAATGTGTTGATAAAACTTACCAATTATTGGATCCCCTTTTTGAGCCATAATCAATTCAGCATCTGGGGTCTCCTTACTCCATTGTGCAGTTGAGAGTTCATTGTGAGCATTTGTCTGGGACCTAGTGATAGCAGTGACCTGGATTTCCCCCAACAGGGACTCTATCTCAAGTAGATCCCCTTGGATGGCTCCGGTTTTGGCCTGCTGATCAGCTAGGTCATTTCCAGTTTTGTCTGGTCCCTCTACTTTAGAATGACCCTTGATCTTTTTCCAGTAGATAGTCATCCCATTCGAGGTGACCAGATCATCAATATTTTGTATCAATTTGCCATGTTTTAAAGGTTTATTATTAGCACATAATATGCCTCTGGTTTTCCAGTTAACCAGGTGCTCCACGAACCCGTTCCGTACATATTCCAAATCAGTGATTATGACCAGTTCGTGGAGTTGGTGTTGGACAGCAGCGAGGATGGCTTGATGCACAGCCATTAGCTCTGCCACTTGACTACTTCGGGGACCGAATTTGTACCCAGCAGAGGGTTCTGGGGCATCATTCACCCATGCATTCCCTAAACCGGCCACAAGTTCCTTTTCCCTGTTTTTGTCAACATGGTAGGAGCACCCATCTCCATAGACAGTGGGCATCCCCTCACACTGGTCTTCTTCATAGACTTTGTGTGGGGAATTAAGGTATGCCTCCATGTTGTGCTTGATTTTAAGACTTTCGTCCGCGAGGCAGTTTTCTCTGGCACAATCATGCAAGTCAGCCAGACCTTGCGCGAGGGGACTCTTCTTGTTTTGGCCATATCTGACCTCCACAGGAAAGCCTTGCATTGACAGAATCCAGGATGAAATTCGGGAATTACTCACATTTCCGTCCCGGATTCTGTCACTCTGAAGATATTGCAAAGGTTGGTGTGGAATCTCCACTATGATGTGTTCCCCCTGGATAAACGGTTGGTAATTCTTCAATGCCCACACCGTTGCCAGGGGTGCCTTCTCACAATCGTTGAATTTTTCCTCCACAGAGGATAAAGTCTTACTCGCATAGGAGATTACTTTATTGACCTTGTCATGCTTTTGATGTAATACTGCAGTCAAGCATGTATTTGAGAACTCTGTCTCCAAGAAGAACTCCTTGTTTTTGACAGGGTAAGCTAGGCAAGGTGCTTGTGAGAAGCTTCTTTAGAGTTGTCTTACTGCCTCAGCTTGTTCCCCATTCTACCCCATTCCCACTTGACCCTCTCCTTCAAAAGATGGATCAGGGGTCTTGTGATCTCTGCGTAATCCTCAATGAACTTTCTGCTGTAATTAGTTAGTCCAAGGAGGCTCCTTAGTTTCCACAGAGTTGCGGGGTCTTTTATTTTCTGGAAGGCTTCTACTTTCTTTTCCTGGGGACAGAGACCCTGAGGAGTTATCTAATGCCCCAAGAAATTGACATGGGTTCTGCACCACTATGCCTTTTGGAAAAAGAGTTTTGCTCCGGCAGCCCTCAACTGTGTCAGGACATAACAGATTTCCTCTATGTGTTCCTCCACAGTTGAGCTTTTGACTAGAACATCATCTACACAGGCCAGGTTACCCCTTTCACCCAAGTTGGGCATGGCCTTATGTAGAAAGATGTTAAATTCATTGCCGGAGTTGATGTATCCAAATGGAGTCCGGGTTCAAGTGTACTGTTGCCCCCGAAAGTAAAGGCCAGTTTGTATTGGTCCTCCCTACTAACAGGTACAGTCCAGCACCCAATGGCAGTGAATACCTTTGACCCCTGGATCTGGGACAGCTCTTGGTCAATGTAGGGAAGAGACCATCGGGAAATATGGACCTGTTTGTTAAGCTCCCTTAGGTCAGCACAGAGTCTCCACTGGCCGTTTGGTTTCAAAATCCCCAGCACAGATTATTGAAGGTGCTGTGGACTGGACGAATTATCCCACGGGACTCAAAGTTTTTAATTATTTCAGTAAGGGTCTCCATTGATGTGAGAAGCAAGCGATATTGCTTCACAACACTGGAGTCATGCCAGGGTCCGTGGGAATTGTTGTTGTGTGGATGTTGGTGCGACCACAGTCATTTGAGTCTACCGCAAACAGATCTTGAAAATCTAAGAAAACTTGTTTCAATGTTTGCTTTTTCTCCAGAGTCTCACAGGCATCAGCTAGGTTGACTCTCTCTTCAACCATCTGCCTGAAGCCTGGAAAGACTTCCGGTTTGGCTATCTCAGCAGCCTCCTCCAGCTGGGTGGAGAAATCCCTGGTCAAAGTGCTGATTTGGACTGATGGCTTCAGGTGGGGGAGGTAGTCCTTGTGGACTTGAAAGTTCACCTCATCCCGCCTGAAATCACAGGTCACATCTTCCTTACCATAAGGGCAGGAAGAGTACACCAGGAAATTCCCCCCATGCCAGGTGAAGATCCTGTCTGATGTTGTGTCATCGTCGCTATCACTGTCAAAATTGTCCTTGAGGATGGGTCCTAACAGTTCATTACCTAAATCTATGGAAAAATGTCGGTCATCAACCGCCATTTCAATAATGGTGCCTGCGCCCATAGTGATACTCTTTAGGTCGCTGTTATCAATCTCTATTGGAATGGTGTTGTGTTCTATGTTGACTAATGGTGTTGGGTTTACCCCCAACCCTTGCTAATGAAAATTAGCATTAAGATGGACATAGGCGTCAGGATTTTTCAGTTTCTGTCCTCTTTAATTTTTACTTCCAGTGAGAATTGTCAGGTCTGTTCTGGGATGGTGACTTCCTCTCCAATCTGGCATATAGCAGCAGTTGAGCTGACCGAAATGCTTTCTCTGGATCATCAAAGTCCATGGGATTACCTGCTAATCAGGGCCAAACTTTGAAGTTTATTAGGTCAAAAATAATGGCAAAGCGATTGAGAATGTCACTGCCTAAATAAAATGCAGCAGGGACATCTCGCACGACCCAACAATTATGGAATATGCTCTTGTTACCTATGGAAATGTTGAGTATACACCTGCTAGGCAGAAGATGTTTGGAATTGGGTGTTTCCAGGTCCATTTCCCATTTGTCTAACAGTTTAAATGTGGGAATGGCTGGATCTTTTGGGAGTTTGCCGAACATGGCCTCGCTGATGAAGCTCTTACCGTTGTTCACACATACTCGGGTGAGAACAGAGTCCTTCCACTCATTTAACTGAATAGGGATGAACAACTGCTCTCCAATTTTCTGAATATCAGCCAAGCTTTGAGCTGATTTCTCATCTTTTTGGACTATAGGAATGGGATTTTCTGATTGTGAATTTTATAGAATTTCATAGTGTTTCCTTCCAGTGTGGAATAGCACCTTAGACTTTGACTTGATTTTCAGAAATAGAGAGGACTCCCCATCACCAGTTTGTTGTCCTACTGCAATTACTGTCATGTCTGGGATTTGATTATTCTGAAATTGAAATTCAATTTGGTCAGGTTTTTATTCAACCATGTGGCATGTGCCATTTAAACTAACATGGTTGACGCTCTGTTTCAATTTTATTGGTCGGTTAGTCTGGGTCCAGAGGACCTTGTTTACACAATCTATGAGGGGAAACAATCTACGCAGGATGGCATTCCCTAGTAAACAAGGTGTGCCTTCTAGAGTCACAACTATGACCGGGGGCTTCACCTTGTGTCGCCCAATTTTAATGTCTAAATCCACAGTCCCCTCGACAGGAATTTCCTTTACATCGAAGTTCTGAAGTTGTCCAGGAAGAGGGGTGAGAGGAATTTGGTATTTCTCCCCCCTTCCCGAATTCAGTTGATCAAAGGCCCTTTTTGACAGAAGGGTAGCTTGGGATCCATTGTCCACCAGTGCCAAAATTGTACATTGCCCCTGTATTTGGACCGGGGCATAACATCTTTCCTCCTTTTCCTCAAGGGTGCACAGATAATGCACATTTTTGGCCAACTGGTGGGTTAATTTACTTGCTTTGGATACAGACAGAGAGGTGATTTGGGCAGGATTCTGTTTGGGATGTTGGGAACCTATAAGAAAAAGGTGACAGCTAGATATGGGGGAGGTTTTGGGTTCCCCTTGTTCTGATTCTGGGCTGCCCCCCCTTTTGGAGGCAGTCACCAGAATGGGTTTGAACAGGGGGATTTTCGTGCTGGTCATTCTGGGGTTTGATGATGGGCGGTTTTAACTCGGTCCCCACATCTACCCAGTCTGGATTGGGATCTTTTAGGACCCATTTTTCTGAAGGAGAAGATCTTTTTCCCAGGATCCTCTGAGGAACCCTCTCCTTCAAACTGGAAGATTTGCACCTCCTCCACAAAATGGGCCTTTTAAGGCTCTTTATTTCTCCTCCCCACCCTCTGCTCCTTGGGTTGAAGACTTTCGGGGGCAGGAGCTTTTGGTTCCGGTTCCTGGGTATTGAGGGGCTTTTCCCTCCCTGAGAACCGGTGGGTTGTCAGGGTTCTTCCCCTGTCCTTGTTCTGAAGCACCAGACCCTGGATTTGAGGAATTCTGAGCCGCCATGCTCATCTGAGGGTTCTGTTGAGCCCTCAGCATGCGACCCAGATCCTGTGCCATGTTCTTACCTGGCGCTCTAGTTGGGACACCTGCTCTGGCTGGTACGGGGTCCCCAGGTCTGCCCTGGGTTGATCCCGGGAAGGGTAACTATCCCTTTTCGCATAATACCCCTGGTTATGATAGTTTGGTTACCCCTCCACCCTTGGCCTCCCCTCTCCCTGATTGGGCTGTCTGGGCTCAGGAAAGTGGGGAAAGAAAGAAGGGTTGTTTTGAGGGTTGAACTTTAGCGGGTACCGGGCAAAGAAATTTGGTCTGGCATTTGGGAGATTACTGCCCTCCTGGGGAAAGTGAGGAGGGAGGTTTCTTGGGTTTCCAGCTGCCTGGTTGGATCCCCCCCCTCTTGGGCTGGAGGAGTCCACACATAGCCCAGGATGGGTCTATTTCCCTTGTAGCATGGGCTGATGTAGTCAGGGGAGTTAGGGGTCCCATTTCTGGGGTTACCTTCCTGGCTCCCTGTTTGGGATTGGCCCGAGGGCCTTCTTGGTTTGGGGTTGGTCGGATTCTGCACGGGGAGGTTTTTAGGTCCCCCCATCTCCAGATCTAAAATGGGGGCAACCTTCACCTCCGTCACCTTAGCAGCAGCAGGGGTGTTGGTTGGTTTGGGGCTTTTGCTGATATTTTTAATTTCCAACAGCTTCTGTACTTCATCGATGTGCATTGCTTGTTCAATGACCCAGTCTAGTGATCTTTTCTCATGAAAGTCCCTCACTAGCTGGGTCATAATGTACTTAGGGAGAGCATGAAAGAAGGTGTTCATAAATTCCTTACTGTCAGTGCGCACCCTTCTAGTGGTCTGCGCAAAGGCGCGTTTCAATTCCTGAACAAATTCTTGTGGGGCCTGGTCTTCACCACATTGTAAGTTGTAGGCTGCCTTAAGAGCCTCTTGAGGGTTCCTATGAATGGAAAAATGTTTCAGAATGGCTGCCCTATAGGTGGGCCATCTGGAATGGTTCTGATCCTCCAGCCCCGCAAAGAAGCTGGAGTACTCAGGAGAAAACATCCACTTTACATACTGAATATAGCTTTGGCTGTCCTTCAGATGGAAAGTCTCCATCATCTGCTTAAATAATTCAAGGTGCTCCCAAACCGAATATTTGGCATTTTTGTGGTAGGGCGTGATGACGCTCCTACTAGCTTTCATTTGTTTCTGGGGATCCTTGAATAAAACCCTCTTAACTTTGTTGGCCTTTTTAGTTCTGGTCACCCTGGTCCACTCATCCTCTGACTCAGAGGCACTGCTACCAGAGGTGGCTATCTGGTCTTCTAGACCCTCCCGGATTCTGCAAGCTTGGAAATGGCTGGCAGAATGTGGGGGCCTAGGATTAGTTGAGTGACCCCCCCCCCCCCCACTGTCCTAGCTGGGAAGAGGTTTTTAATATGCTCTTAGTGTGCCTAGTCTCATGGAATTCACCACCAAATTCCACTGCCTGATCTCTTGTTAAGTTATATTTCTGAGGATCCATTTCTCTGATTCTCCCCCTCATTGGAGTCTCCCTGATCAGAGAAGATGGCCCTAGCACTTGGGAACCTGTACAGAGATGCCCACCCATCCATTTGTGGGAGGTGCTGACCTATTAGCCCCATATTTCCCATTGGGTTGAAGTCTACCATCCATGTGGCCCTTGGTTCATGTGAGCCAGTGGACATGGGCGTGACAGAATCCATGGAATTGAAGGGATTAAAGTCTCTGGCGAGTACAGGGTTCCTAAGGTTATGCTCAGGGGTTTCCCTCTCCCATCTGATCTCATCTCTCTAAGCTCCTACTCCCTGATGGCATGCAAGAATTTGACCCTTTTGTTCTTCTATTAAGGCCTTACTGGTCTCTATTAGTTGTTCCTGCATGGCTATCTGTCTATGGAGCCTGTCATTTTTTTTCACAGAGAGCCTCATTGTCTCTCTGTGCTTCCTGTCTGCTTTCAGAGTATTTGGCCGATTTTTGCTGCAGGAGACTCACCTAATGAGTCTTATCTTTAATGGCCTGATCATTTTTTACCAGAGCATCTTCCACCCTCCTGGTGTGCTATAACAGTTTTTCATAGTTCATTTTGAGTTCACCCAGTCCCTGAAAAGCCAGGTGATTTTCTTCCATCTTGGTTTTTAAATGGCTGACTTCCCAGCCTAAGGCATCCCTTTCCTGAATTAGTGTACCCGTCTGTTCAGCCAGGTCATCCCTTTGTTTTCTAATGGCACATAATTTCTGGCGCTCCTCATCAAAATCTGTTTGAGTGTGGAGATCCTTCACTATTAATTTATTATTTTCCTCCTTCATTTCATCAATCTGATTTTTTAGGGCAACTATCTGCCCTGTGCAGGCTCTATTATAATGTACTTGCTGTTCCAGCTTTTGTTGGCTCTGTAGTAGAGAATCCAACCTTTCTTGACACTCCTTTTGCTGTGTCAGTAATTTGGTATCTTGCTCTACCTTCTCTTGCTGCAGAAGATCCAGATCCTCCTTTACTTTTGTCAGCTTCTGTCTGGTTTCTCCCTCTGATTCTTGGCTCTTTTGTAGCCTTTGCTATGCAGAATCCAAATCAGTTTGAGTTTTCTCTAGGGATTGTACTTACCTCTTTGCCAGATCTAGGTTTTCGGCATATTTTTCCTGTATTACTCCAATGTGGAGGTATAAGTAAGCTGCTATTTTGGCAATTTTACATTGCTCTTCTTTTACTTTTGGGGCCATATACAATTCACTAAGTGCCTGGTGTAATGGACCCTGGTCCTGCCATGAATCTAATTCTATGGCAGTGATTTGTTGCTTGATTTCCTGCAGCCAGACTTTCTCATCCTGCTCTACCCATTCACCCCTGACAAACAATTTGTGCAGTGGGTGTTCTATTGCCATATTGATTTCCACTAAAGTCGCCATTCCGGAAATATTAATTTCCTTCTGACTTATCTCAGGGTTATTTTACTTTTGCAAAACAGGCCCAACTCCTTTGAGTATTTCTATTGAAGGGTGTTTTTACAGTGTAGCACAATATGGTAGCCGAACAGGATGTATTTACCCCGTCAGTTAGCACGCTGTGTTAGACTGTCACAAGTGGTATGTCTAATTCTGGATCCCGGACGAGCCCCCAAGCTGTATGTGATGTCAATCCGGCACACACCCAAGTCAATGCCTAGCGTGTAATGCACAACTGAAATCCTTATTTATTTTTGTCTAAAAGTTCTTTATTCTGAACGATACACCACTCATATCACGCCCCTCTCCTGGAACCCCCTCAGTCACAATGAACTAGGAATCAGGCTGGTTTGCAAAGTTAAAATATTTATTTATGTATTTACAATTTAATCACACTATGCTTTAATGGGTACACAATAATCACCAATGGGATGACGTAGCACAGAATAGTCTCTTTAATACACAAGGAGTAGTAGTGAGCAAAACAATTCAGCACAGAAATAATACTTTTGTGTGTGTGTTCAGATCAGATAGCACTGTGGTTAAAGGTTCCCCCTGCACCTCCCTCAACCCCCAATAGGCAATGTAAAGCGATAGGAGGAGAGAACAAGTTTTCAGGAATGGCAGAATTCACACAGAATATCAATCCCACTTTCCCCCAGCAAACACAAGAGAAAAACGGAATTGACTGTAAAACTGTCAGAATGGCTTTTAAAGTTATCTTAGAATGGACTGGGCAAAAACACCAAATATGATCAAAATTGCTAAAATTGCTATCAATTCCTTTCACTGCAGGATAATTGTGATAACGGGAGAACCGTATGGATTCGGAATGCGGTTCTCCCATTATCACAATGCGATTAAAAGCAGTGGATGTTAGCTACTAGCACAAAAACTGAGGAAGTTATGGATGTTTTAGTGGAGGCCGTTTTTTCGAGCTAGGCACAAGAATGGAAAACGGGAATGCACTTTAAAATGACAAATGGGTTGCTTACACCAGGGGATAACTATGAATACAACGAATACCCCACAGGAACACAGCCACTTGATCAGAATGAATGCCTGCAGAGGAAACTCGCCTTCTTCAGATGAGAAAAGATTGGCGCAAAGATAGTTTTAGCAATACTATTACAGGAGGAAGATAGAATGGTTTGGCGAGAGTTCAGATAATTCAAGAGTACTCATAACAACACAGGTTCTGAATACAAGATAGGATGGGTTTAAGATAGGGATTAACTAAGCAAGGTACATATACTAGTGACACAGTTCTATCTATAGATACTCACTAGATATGTTTTTTAGACGGAACCATCAGGATTCTGGTCCATCAAGATTCTGGTCAGGGAATGGGATCTGGTTCTAGGACAGACAGCAGGGCACATCAGATTGGATCTGCAATCAGCAAGGCGCTCTGGTCACAGCACGGTACAGAACTGGACTGGATCTGCAATGCACTCTGGTCACAGCACGGCACAGGACTGCATTGGATTAGCCCTTCTTGGTTCTGATGCTAATTCTTTCGGCTGGCAAGCAGTACACCGCAGACCCGCTGTATTTTGATGCTTCCCCTTAGGTTTGTGGGGTTTTGGATCTGGAATTGGAGGCCTAACTGAAAATGGTTCAGCTATGCAATGGGTTTCTGCTTTGCCAAGTTTCTGGAGTCTGGAGCAATGAAGATGTAGAGTTCAGCAGCAGGGTGCTCCACCAGTATCAGGATAGTGGGTGAATATGTCTGTCTTTTTGAGTGGTGAGCTGTCTCTATTTATGCTATGATAAAGGGCGTGTGTGGGCTGGTTTATCCTAAGCTCGCCTCTTTGCCAGGTGATTGGGTCAGATTCTCCTCTCTGCCTTGATAGGAGGAGAGAAACAGTGTGTCACCTTTATGGTGTGATTTTATGAGGCAGAGAATCCACCCCTAGCCCCTTGAACTCAAAACCTACTTTTGGCACCATACATATTTACACATGTGCAACCTCTATAAAAATCACATATTCAGATTACATATTTTATATAGCAGCTATCCCTCAAAACCAGATGGTTGTTTTAGCTCCACCCTTTGGTCTCTCCCTGGAATCCAGAAGCAGTCTCCTCCCTGTTTGCTCTTGGCAGAGGCCATTTACGATTGTCCTCACACCCTGCATTTCCTTAGCAGCAGCTGTCCATTGTTCCCTTTTGCCTCTGTAGACCAAGTTCTTTCCAAACCCTATAATTGCAGCTTGGGTGTGATTTCCTGGTGGGGGAAAGGCCATACTTCTGTGGAGAAACCTGATATTCCAGTTTGGTAGCTTTTAGCCAGGCTTGATTTAATTGTTAATTCTGTTGCATTTTCCCTCAGCTTAAAACAAACCTGTGATTTCAAAATAGCAGCTACAATTCTGATTCAAGATTTTAAACCATGGGATCAAAACAATTATAAGATGGTTACTCTCAGTAACAGGCCTCTTAGATTGCAAACATTTGATTTCAGTTTATACATGTTTAAAGTGTAATCAGGCAGGCTCTTGACAGCTGTCATCTCAGCAGTCCACTGCTGCACAGAGATTTTTGAAATCCACAGAAAGGCCACTTTTGCTGTGGAAATCCCTGTATGCGTTCAGCTTTTCAGGACCTTGCAAGTTCACAATGATTTCTTAAACTAAGTGAATTTTAGCATCCAGCAAGAATTTTGGATGTTTGAGGGTGTTTTGTACCGGCATTCTGCAGTCTCAGCAACAAAGAAAAAGAATTTAAGGCAAGATTTGGGGGTTTCATTTAGCAACACTGCTTTTTCCTTCTGTACTCCATTTTTACTTGTTGTGGAGCCCAGTGACATATTCCAGGAGTGAGATCTCTGTTCCACCACTGACAACATGCGTGGCAGATTGGGCAGCCATCTTTTTGTGCATTGCAAAGCATGATTTTGAGAGGTTTTGGTGCACCCAAGGGTTTTGCAACCATTTTTATGTTTTCTGGCACCCTCATAACACAGTGCTGCAGCATAGCAGAGCAGAAGTGGGTTAAAACATCCCACAACAAATAACCTAGGGATTTGCTTAACACCTGGGGATTTTGTGCTGCTTTATTCACCCATAGAGGTCCGACTTCCCAAAGCACAATTGGTCTGCTTTACATCTTCATAACTAAAAAGCCCATATACTCTGGGCAACCTTAAAACAGCTCACGAGGTGTGAATAGATCTTGATGTCATAATATAATATTCCCCCTTATTTGTCTGGGATATCAAAAACAGGTCACAACAACACATGTGTGTCGTGACCTACTCACACCTCGTGAGCTGTTTTAAGGTTTCCCCAACTGTAGAAAAGGTTATCCCAACAGTATCCTTTAGCCGGTGGTTCTCTGTATTAGAGGCAGTGAATGGAATACTATTGATGTGGCGACCTTTTACCGATTTTCTCCTTAGTGATGAGGCCTCAGGCAAGAAATGTGAGAATCTGATGGCGCACATTGTAAAAACTGGTAGGGGGTGTCTGTACTTCCGCTCTCTATATGGTAGAGGAGAGGCACAGAGGACCCCAGCCAAGATTCTCTATTACGGTAGCAATGGACGAGCAATCAAGGCCTAGCTTCTCAGGAGGTGATGCAGGTTGGTTCTTAAGTACAGGGTAGTCCCCGAACCCCCACAAAGGAATGTCCACACACAGTATTACTGAAAACACAGTCTTTATATAATTAATATTCAAAGGTATGTACACGATCACAATAACGCACTTTGTACTCGGAAGTCAATAATGATAAATATATACAATTCTAAAGTGGTACCACCAATGTTATCAAATCTCATTAAAGTGCATCAACTGTACGGTTAGAATGTCACACAGATCAATAACGAGGAAACCAGCAATAGAGATAGGAAGGAACGCAAGATGGTTAAAACAATAGGCAGAATTCTGGCCCCGTTACCTAGTTACAGTTCTGTGTGGAGATCCCCCCACCTGGGCAACCTGTAAATAAAAGATATATAGCACAAGCCCAGTCCATGTAATGTTCAGTAGTCTTACTTCTTCCTATAAGGTTTTACCCCCCCCAATGTACCTGGTGGAGTAGAGGTCACCGACGATGCGTCGACCAATCCTTCTTGTGTTACTCCCTTTAAGGCAGGAGCCACGGATCGTCGAGAGGTGTCGGGGAACTCGGCGTGGGGTATCGGGGAATCGACAGCCCTTCTTGAGTGCCCTCCCTTTAAGGCAGGAGTCACGGGTCGTCGAACGTCCGACGGTGAACAGGTTGAGCTATGGCTGTGAAGTGGCATCTTCGTTCCTAGCGGTGCTCGTCGACGACAGAGCGTTGGCGTCCTGCAACGAAGAGGCGTGCGGGGCACCTCGGTAACGATAGTTCTGGACCGCAAAGAGATAATGAAGAACTGTAGCCCAGCAACGGCGTCGAGTCGTCGGCGTCTCTGTGGTCCTTAGGTGGCAGGAAACCCACCAGTGGATGCTCCTCGGCGCGTCGAGGGTTGGGCCTTCTCCAGCGGGAGACAAGCGGGTGACAATGCAGACGAGAGTGTCTGATGATCAATGGAAGTTCTTAGGCAAACGGGAGCACGGCGGCTCTGGTCGGCGACGGCGGTCGTCGACAGTGGCGGACAACAGTCCGGGCACTTCTCCTTGGAGTTCCGCAGCAGTCCCCGTATCGGGTCGGCAGCCTGTCGAAGGTCTGTCTACCAGGGAGCTTTGGCAAAGATCAGCTGTGCACGATGGTCCCTCGTAGCTCGGGAAGAGGGCGCCTTACCAGGTCCTCTCTGGGTCAGTCCTTGGAAACACAGCAGCTTTCAGATTGTGAAGGAGAGCAACAGCAATTCTTCTCGTCCAGCAGGGTTTCAAGGTCAAGCGTCAGTTACTCCAGTTACTCGTCGTAGTGGACTTCAGCTTCTGAACACGATTCCTAGCAGTGAGAGGTCCCCAGATATACTGTTGATCTCCCATTCATTCCGCTGGGTCACTCTCAAGTATCCAATCATGACTACGGGCATTCATGCAGGCAGGCAGCCAATCAGGCACACAAGGTATTCAGGCCATTCACTTCTCTCCAGACACTCACAACAAGTTATGTGTATTGGGACAAGTACCGAGCCATTCAACACTCCAAGCTGCATTCATACCGGTATTGGGCAGGGTTGTCTCAGTCATTGTGTTAACCACCAGATACTAGACACCCACATCACAGAATGCATATTCGTCACACACTCTATTCACCCAGGTCCCACCCACAGGAGGTACCCACAACATACATCGCGGGAAGGCTCCAGCTAGTCTGGCCGGGCCTTCACAACAACACCATACATGGCATTTCCACCCAACAGCCTGTCAGGGGGAAGGGACAGAGTCAGGGCTTCCTAGGACTTTGGGAAAACAAGGTAATGGGTAATACAAATCAAGAGGCCACCAGGGCCATCTTGTTTTCCATCAGGAATCAACTGATCCCAATGGCAGGGCCGGGGTATCCCAAAAAGGAGGATACTCTGTGCACCTGTCAAGTTCAGCATGGAGCTGCCACCAGCCCATACCCTGCTCTGCGGGCCACCCACAGGTGCCCAAAAACATACACTAGGGGCACAGGGTTGTACCCCCACCCGTGGGTGCCATAAGGGTATCCCACGGGTCCGTTCACCAAACCAAAAGAAAGAGAGCTGCACCACCAGGAGTCCCACATGAACTCCTGCGCGGAAAACACGACAGAACACATGATAAAAAGCAGTAAAGGACAAGGATACGGAGGCCCTGTCCCTCCGATGCATTTCCAGCATCACAGTCGCCGCCCCAGACTGAGGTGGAGGGTGCCTAATCTCCCACGGGATAGACACCCTCATCCAGACGGTCAACATACCTTCTGGAAAGGCCATCTGCATTATCGTGACTCTTCCCTGGTCTGTGCTCTATGGTGAAGTCTAGCCCTTGCAGGCTAATGGACCACCTGAGCAGTTTCGGGTTCTCACCCTTCATCTGCATAAGCCATTTCAGGGGCTTATGATCTGTTTGGACCTTGAAGGTAGACCCCGTAAGGTAGGGACTAAAACGCCTAAGGCTCCAAACTATACTAAAACATACAGTTTCAACAGTAGCCCACCTAAGTTCTCTACCCTTGAGTTGTCTACTGATGAATATGATAGGATGTTCTCTCCCTTTGTCATCTAACTGGGACAAGACAGCTCCAATTCTGGTGTCGCAGGCATCCGTCTGGACGATAAAGGGTCGGCTGTAGTCAGGCGCACACAACACGGGTGCCCGACACAGACTTTCTTCCAAGCCATCCTAGGCCCTCTGACAGTCTTCAGTCCAATTAACCTTCCTAGGATGCTTGGGTGAAGTCAAAGCTGTCAGTGGTGCAGCTATGGTTCCATAGTCCGCCATGAAATTGCGATAATACCTGGTGAGGCCCAAAAAGGCTCTCACCTGGGTTTGAGTAGTGGGAGTCTCCCAGTCCTGTACATCCTGTACTTTACTGGGGAGAGGTTGGATTTGACCCCCTCCTACCTCATGACCAAGATACGTGACTTTCCCCTGAGCTATCTGGCACTTGGTGGCCTTGATAGTGAGGTTAGCCCTCTTTAAGGCCTGCAATACTCTACCCAGATGTGTCAAGTGCTCTTCCCAAGTGGAACTGTAGACGGCAATGTCCTCTAAATAAGCCACGCAAAAGGCTTCCAGCCCACTAAGAGCATAATTGACCAATCTCTGGAAGGTGGCAGGGGCATTCTTCAACCCAAAAGGCATGACCCTAAACTGGTAGAGTCCCTCTGGTGTTGAGAACGCTGTCTTTTCCTTGGCATGGTCCGTCAGAGCTATTTGCCAATAGCCTGAGGTGAGGTCAAAGGTGCTCACAAATTTGGCAGCACCTATGGTGTCCACGAGCTCATCAGCCCTGGGCAATGGGTGCGCGTCAGTTTTGGTGACGGCATTGACTCCTCGGTAGTCCACACAGAACCTCCAATCCTTGGTACCTGCCTGGGAACTTGCCTTGGGGACAAGGACCACGGGACTGGACCAGGGACTGGTTGAGGGTTCGATAACACCCAGATCCAACATCTTGGCGACCTCAGCCTGGATATGGTTCTTAACCGTATCTGACATCCGGTAGCTCCTGCTCTTGACAGGCACGCTGTCACCAGTGTCAATTTCGTGCTTACACCACGGTGTAAGGCCTGGCGTCAGCGAAAACAGAGAGGCATACTGCTGGATCAAAGTCCTGCAGGCCCTCTGCTGCTCGGTTGTCAAATCAGGAGAGAGCTGCACTCCCTCCACTGAGCCATCCTGAGGGTTGCTATGCAGCAAATCAGGAAGGGGCTCACTCTCATCCTCTTCCTGCTCTGAAGCCAGCAAGAGGCATGAGACTTCGGCTCGCCTGTGGAAAGGCTTGAGCCTATTAACATGGAATACCTGAGGCGCCACCCCTGGGATTCCCATGTCAACCAGATAATTGACCTCGCCCATCTTGGAGATTATCCTGAAGGGTCCAGTCCATTTATCTGCCAATGCTCGAGGCTTGGTAGGCTCCATCACGAGGACCTCCTGTCCCGGAGTCCAATCCACTTGCAACGCTTTAAGGTCATGCCAGTATTTGTTCAATTCCTGGCTGGCCTTGAGATTCGCCGTTGCTTGACCCATCATCTGTGTCATCCTCCATCTGAGGCCTAACACATAGTCCCCCACTTGCTTGGCGGGACCGGGAGGGGTGGCTTCCAAACCTTCTGTGATCAAGGCGAGGGGCCCCCTCACGGGATGTCCAAAGAGTAACTCAAAGGGGCTGAAACCAACGCCTTCTTGAGGTACCTCTCTGTAAGCAAACAGCAGGTACGGCAGGAGGAGATCCCATTTCCTCCTTAGGGGCTCTACCAAAGCACCTAGCATGCACTTGAGAGTTTTATTAAATCTCTCAACCAGGCCGTTGGTCTGTAGGTGGTAAGAAGTGGAGAACTTGTAGGTTACCCGCACTCTTTCCACATGGTTTTCATGTAACTAGACATGAAGTTGGATCCTCGGTCAGAGACAACCTCCTTGGGGAATCCAACATGGGTGAAAATGCCCAGGAGGGCCCGGGCAACCACCTTGGCAGTAACAGTCCGAAGGGGTATAGCCTCAGGGTACCTGGTGGCATGATCTACCAAAACCAGGATGAACCGATGTCCACCTGACGTGGGAGGGTCAAGGGGACCGACAATGTCGATGCACACCCTCTCAAACGGTGTGCCAACCACTGGCAATGGCTGCAGTGGGGCAATGACACTGCCTCCAGTCTTGCCAGACAACTGACAAGTTGGGCAGGTCCTGCAGTGGGACTCCACTTCTACTCCCATCCGAGGCCAGTAGAAATGGGCAAAGAGCCTCTTCTTAGTCTTCCTGGTACCAAGATGACCAGCTAAGGGCACCTCATGCGCCAACTGCAGTAGGAAGGGCCTGTAAACCTGGGGTACCACCAACCTCTTGAGGGCACCAGGTTCAGGCTTAGTGGGCTCACTAACAAGGAGCTCACCCTCCCACTAAATTCCGGAATGTCCAAGGCACTTCTCCTCGTGGCTGGGACAGGGCCTGTTTCCTCAGACCCTCGAGAGAGGGACACTCTCTCTGTCCTTTACAGAAGTCTGCCCGGGAGGGTCCCCCTTCAGCTAACAATCATTGAAGATCGGGATGATCCTCCGGGTTGAGAACCTCTCCCACAGGAGAGTCTTCTGGCTCTTCTCCCACAGGAGTTGAGACGGGGTTTACCACTGGACCCAGCCCGTCCAGAGCATGGATCCCAATGGGTGCTGTAGGAACAGCAGGAAGAGAAGGAACTCCCTCCACAGAGGTGGCCTTCTTGCTCTTCCTTCGTCGTGCCTTAGGCCGCGCCTTCGGCTCGGGTACCTGACTCACAGCCAGACCCGGTGTCACCTGTGACCTAGTGACCGCAGCAGCAGTCAGGGGAAGACCATCTGCGATCAATCCCAACTCGACTAGATCGTTACCCCAACAGAATGTTAGCAGGGACGTTGTCCTGAGCCAGGACAGGAAGCTTTGCTGTCTTGTCTCCAATTACGAGTGTGACTTGGGCTACAGGCGATAATTTGGGAGGCCCACCAGCTAACCTGGTGGTTCTCGGAGGAGCATCTACATAGTCCTCTGGCTTGAGCAGGGTCCTGTCCACCACTGTCATGCTTGCCCCAGTGTCTCTCAAACCAGTAGAAGGCTGGCCATTCAGGAGGACACTTCTCAAAAATCTACGGGTGTTCTGTGAGATAGTCACCAGTACTTCCGCATACTGGTCCCAGGCCCCAAGGGACACTAAGGAAATCTCTATGGGAGCACCAAAAGTGAGCACTGTAGAGGAGGGGAGGACAGTGGCCTCCACCTCAGACATGGGTAAGGGTAGGTCAGGCTGACAGCCTGTACTCCGACTGCCTTACCTTTACACTTGAAGTCACCCCTTTTGTGATCCAGAGCCCCACAGTCCCAACAAGTGCCGGGAGTGCGGGGTACGGTACTGGAACCACCGGGAGCCTGCTTTGCAGCAGGTGGACCACTACTCTTATTCCCACCCACAGATGACTTATCCCCACTAGATGTTTGGGTCTTAGGAGAGGAGGGTTTAGGTTGATTCGACTGTGACTGCTTTTGGGACTCCTCAGCTTTCTGAGAGGCCCCCTTTTCTTTGTCCTTGTCCTTCCCACTGGAGTCCTTAGGGGACACCCGATGGGAGACCCACTTGTCAGCCTACCTAGCCAGCTTAAAGGGATCCAAAATGTTCTGGTCAGCAACATACTGACGCAGCTCTGGTGAACAGGCTTCAGAAAAATGCTCAAAAAACAACAGGTGGGACAATTCAACAAAAGTTTTCACCTTGTAACCATCAATCCACCCCATCATATTCATGTGCACAGCACTCACCCAGTGAACCCAAGACACATTCTCTCTTTTCTTAAAATCCCTGAACCTTTTAAGGTATTGGGTAGGCGTCTTGCCAAACTTGGCAATCAAAGCAGATTTCATACACTCATACTGACCCCTTTCTTCCACACTCAGCTTCAGAATACAGTCATATACAGTTTGAGGCACTCTGCTTAGCAAACACTTAGCCCAATCTCTTTTGTCAACATCATGAATTGCACAAGCCATTTCAAATGCTTCAATCCATTGGAGGATATCAGAACCCTCTGAAAACCCACCAACCAAATCCTTCATAAATTTAGTTGCCGGGGACCTGACACTCTCACTGGGTTTCGCTGAAGTCTCCACTCGAGCTTTCTCTAGCTGGATTCTCTGACATTCAGTGTCCTTGTCTTTGAGTTCAAGATCCCTATTCTTGAGTTTAACTTGTTGAGCCAACTCCTCCTTCTTAAGCTCAGCATCTATTTCCAACTTTCGATATTCAAAGGCCAATTTCATCCTTAATAACTCAAGTTCGACGGAATTGCTGGGGTTTGGAACAGAGGCAGCAGGAATGGCGGCATTCCCAGAAACAGATTCAGTAGAAACCCCAGGGGCAGAGTCCTCATTGGTTGCATTCCCCCCCTCATCAAGAGTTTCACCATCGGTCTGGTAGTCCACCAGGGCAGCTATCAGCTCAGCCCTAGACTTATCCACAAAGTCTAACTCCCTAGCTTCACAAGCACTCTGGAGAGCCTCTAAGCTCATCCAAGTCAATTTACCATTCGCAATAGACTCCATTGCTTGTAATGCAGTTATTTTGTACACACCCAAACCTTAATCTAATAAAGTGCAGATATTTTGTAAGTGGCACGGTTATACACTGATTCTTAAAACCATAAGCATCCCACAGCTGCCACCAGTGTAAAGACTGGTAGGCGGTGTCTGTACTTCCGCTCTCTATATGGTAGAGGAGAGGCACAGAGGACCCCAGCCAAGATTCTCTATTACGGTAGCAATGGACGAGCAATCAAGACCTAGCTTCTCAGGAGGGTATGCAGGCTGGTTCTTAAGTACAGGGTAGTCCCTGAACCCCCACAAAGGAATGTCCACACACTGTATTACTGAAAACACAGTCTTTATATTATTAATATTCAAAGGTATGTACACGATCACAATAACGCACTTTGTACTTGGAAGTCAATAATGATAAATATATACAATTCTAAAGTGGTACCACCAATGTTATCAAACCTCATTAAAGTGCATCAACTGTACGGTTAGAATGTCACACAGATCAATAACGAGGAAACCAGCAATAGAGATAGTAAGGAACGCAAGACGGTTGAAACAATAGGCAGAATTCTGGCCTCGTTACCTAGACACAGTTCTGTGTGGAGATCCCCCCACCTGGGCAACCTGTAAATAAAAGATATATAGCACAAGCCCAGTCCATGTTGTGTTCAGTAGTCTTACTTCTTCCTATAAGGTTTTACCCCCCCCAATGAACCTGGTGGAGTAGAGGTCTCCAACGATGCGTCGACCGATCCTTCTTGAGTGACTCCCTTTAAGGCAGGAGCCACGGATCGTCGAGAGGTGTCGGGGAACTCGGCGTTCAGTATCGGGGAATCGACGGCCCTTCTTGAGTGCCCTCCCTTTAAGGCGGGAGTCACGGGTCATCGAACGTCCCACGGTGAACAGGTTGAACTATGGCCGTGAAGTGGCAGCTTCGTTCCTAGCGGTGCTCATCGACGATAGAGCGTTGGCGTCCTGCAAGGAAGAGGCGTGCGGCGCACCTCAGTAACGATAGTTCTGGACTGCAAAGAGATGATGAAGAACTGTGGCCCAGCAAGGGCATCGAGTCGTCAGCGTCTCTGTGGTCCTTAGGTGGCGGGAACCCACCGGTGGATGCTCCTCAGCGCGTCGACGGTCGGGCCTTCTCCAGTGGGAGACAAGCGGGTGACAATGCAGATGAGAGCGTCCGATGATCAATGGAAGTTCTTAGGCAAACGGGAGTACGGCGGCTCCGGTTGGCAACGGCAGTCGTCGACAGTGGTGGACAACAGTCCGGCGCTTCTCCTTGGATTTCCACAGCAGTCCCCGTATCGGGTCAGCAGCCTGTCGAAGGTCTGTCTACCAAGGAGCTTTGGCAAAGATCAGCTGTGCATGATGGTCCCTCGTAGCTCGGGAAGAGGGCGACATACCAGGTCCTCTCTGGGCCAGTCCTTTGAAACACAGCAGCTTTCAGATTGCGAAGGAGAGCAACAGCAATTCTTCTCGTCCAGCAGGGTTTCAAGGTCAAGCGTCAGTTACTCCAGTTACTCGTCGTAGTGGACTTCAGCTTCTGAACATGATTCCTAGCAGTGAGAGGTCCCCAGATATACTGTTGATCTCCCATTCATTCCGCTGGGTCACACTCAAGTATCCAATCACGACTACAGGCATTCATGCAGGCAGGCAGCCCATCAGGCACACAAGGTATTCAGGCCATTCACTTCTCTCCAGACACTCACAACAAGTTATGTGTATTGGGACAAGTACCGAGCCATTCAACACTCCAAGCTGCATTCATACCGGTTTCGGGCAGGGTTGTCTCAGTCATTGTGTCAACCACCAGATACTAGACACCCACAACACAGAATGCATATTCGTCACACACTCTATTCACCCAGGTCCCACCCACAGGAGGTACCCACAATATACATCGCGGGAAGGCTCCAGCTAGTCTGGCCGGGCCTTCACAACAACACCATACATGGCATTTCCACCCAACAGCCTGTCAGGGGGAAGGGACAGAGTCAGGGCTTCCTAGGACTTTGGGAAAACAAGGTAATGGGTAATACAAATCAAGAGGCCACCAGGGCCATCTTGTTTTCCATCAGGAATCAACTGATCCCAATGGCAGGGCCGGGGTATCCCAAAATGGAGGATACTCCGCGCACCTGTCAAGTTCAGCATGGAGCTGCCACCAGCCCATACCCTGCTCTGCGGGCCACCCACAGGTGCCCAAAAACATACACTAGGGGCACAGGTTTGTACCCCCACCCATGGGTGCCATAAGGGTATCCCACGGGTCTGTTCACCAAGCCAAAAGAAAGAGAGCTGCACTGCCAGGAGTCCCACATGAACTCCTGCGCGGAAAACACAACAGAACACACGATAAAAAGCAGTAAAGGACAAGGATACAGAGGCCCTGTCCCTCTGATGCATTTCCAGCATCACACACATTGATAGTGAAGCAAAGAAGAGTACAGTCTACTGTGTTCTCAGATTTTTGCAAGAGAACATGACCACTGTAATTGATATAATGAAGATGTTGGAATCTGAAAACACATATGTTTACCAAGTGTACACTGAGAGAGCAGGAAGAGAGGTGGTGACCACATCAATTTATATACTCAGTGCGTAAGTGTTTCTTATAGTAAATCAGGTTAGATAGGAGCTATCAGACTTTAGTCAACCCTCTGACTCTGGGATCCACAAAATTCTAAAAGGCAAACAGTTAGGTGTAATCACCAAGCTATGTCTGATGCTCTCATGTAGCTCAGGATCAAGCTTTATTTTTGTTCTAGTTCCAATATTCCAATTTCTCTTCTGTAAGTAATTGTATTTATTCCTAAGTAAAATATTTCTCTAATGAAAAGGTGAGTCATTTACATAGTTTTTTCAATTAGGATGAAACCAATTTAATTCGACATCATTGTGTGTTCAAATCGGTTTGTGTGAAGCAAAACAGTTCCTAGGTCAAAGAATGGCTCATAAACTGATGCATTTCGGAGTCACACTGCTTCGTCAGGGCTTAATGTATGAGCCTTGTCACTTAGGAACTTGATTATCAATCTTCAAAATAAATGTTGTAGGCTAGCTCCTTCGGTATGTCTTTCAAAGAATGAAGCCAGCCGCCAGTGTACATTGTCATTGGTGTGGAGGTCAAACTCATATTTAAAAGAAAGCTGGGTGATACTTTCAGTGACATTGGTCCTGTAACATATGCACCTTTGGAATGTCTGCCACTTGGCAAACAAAGGACTGGTGAGGAGAAATTTAGGATATTCTACACAACAATGCATGAAAAATGGCATGCAATGCTGTGTCGAACCATCCCACCAGCCACCATGTCATTCGAAGTGAGTGAAGCCTCTTTATGGTATGCCATGCAAGTACTTGCTCCCTTCAGCAAAAAATAATTTAGTCCAAACTTTGAGAAGTATGCATTTATTTTTCACCATTTTAAAGACACTGAGACTGTGTACATCCAGTTTAATGCCTATTTGGCAAAGCCTGTGCCTGAGAATCTGCATCTTCAAGTACATGAGTATTGGGTGGGAAAACGCCAAGAGTAGACAGATTTATCAGCTTGTGTGTTGGATATTTTGGCCGAGCCGGTGTCCAGTGCCAATGTGGAAAGGTCGTTTTCCCAAATAAAAGTCTTTATGGGAAGAAAAGAAAGGGCAAAGATGGGTAAAGAGTCCTTGAAGAAGTATTGCATGATTTGACTTGTAGGAATGCAACAGATTACTGTATGAACATGAAATTGTGTAGAACATCTTGCACTGAGAGATTACTTTACATATGCACGCAATGAAACAATAAAATAACATTTCTGTATTTACACCTGAAAAAACAGTTGTCCGCGATTTTTTGGAAGGGGCAAATGGGAAAACACTGATAAACACAGATTCTGAAATTTTTTTTAAACACTGGAAAAACAACCTGGAAGTAAAAAAAAAATAAACCCCTAAAACAGGAAACCCTAACTATGAATTAGATGACTGATCGCATGGAATTCCACATTTTTGTTAATCTCTGTGTGATTGATTTGCTGCACATGAGAGGCAACCTGTACTGGTTTACAATCACCATTGCCATATCAGTGTCATAGGAACTGTTGTGTAATGAAGGGATGTATGTCCACTGTGATATAAACCAGCAGAGAAAATGTTCTGAATATCCACAAAAAATTGTCTGAGCTACTTACTTTTTCATCTCTCTCACAGGCATCAGCCAGATTGATCTGTTCTTCAACCATCTGATGGAAAGGACGTTTCTTAAGTATCTTCAAGTTGGGTGGAGAGATCTCTATTAATGTCCTCTACGGGGAGGGTTGACTGCTTAATTTTACGGTAGTTACTGGTACCTCAGAGCACAATTTCCTCTTCCAAGAGTACCATAGGTAATGTCCTCAACCCTATAAAGGGACATAGAGTACACCATTAAAAAAAACATCCCAGCTCCCCCTTGTTGAGTATAACAATATTCAAAAGGTGTCATCTTGAAAATCCACCATCCAGGTTGTATGTAGTTCTTTGTTGCTGAAGAAAATAATTATAATTAATAAAAGTATCTTCATTAAACAAAGTTTGCTCTTTTGTAATCTTTATTGTTAAAGTATATTTTTGAGTATTTCCAAAAGAAAGTTATGTCTTCTATGATTTGAACTTCAGCAACAGAAGGTATCAATTGAGTTGATCAAAATGCATTCTCATTATCAGTAACGTCAATAGGGTTTCCCCTGATTCTGGATGAAACTTTGCTGCTAATGAATTACCACTTAATTGCTAATCAATGTAGTATGTCTTTACTGATTTACACACCAGAAATCAAATATATGATGACCCAGCAATAAAGATGCATTGTTTTGGTTCCAATTGTGACCATCAAGGTACATCTGCTAGTAATCAGCTGTACTGAATCCATTCTATCAAGGCCATATTCCCATTTATCTAGTGCATTAAATGTGAACATCCTCTCTTCATTCTGTTATTGTCCTATGTGACAGGGTCACGGGTTTGGCCCTGACAATGGGTGGGAGAGCAGAGACCCTTCTCAACCTGGGTAGGCAGCCTACCATGTTAACGCAAGAGTCAGACCTACTCCAGAGGTTGTGCGGAGAGTTGAGGAGGACCTCTGTTTCTGGCCCCCTGGTAAACATGGAGCAGAGCATGTTCTTTGGTACCTCAGTCTCTTTCCCAATGCCTATTACCCTATGTCCTGACCAGGTCTTCTTTTGTATTCTTTCAGGTGATTCACAAGAAAGTCAAGTACCCAGAATATACCAGCCTCAGACACCTGGGATGGAAAATAGTTCCCTGGGAAGCCACACTATTGGAGTAAAACTACAAGTTCAGCAAAGCAACTGGGCTGAATGGGCACAACCCATCCTGGAACAGAGGAACCAAATGGTTGCCAAATATGGGAATGTACTAGGAATCCCTCTTTGGAAGCTGAGTAGGGAACACAACACATCTACCCCACAAACCCCAGACTGGACAGACAACAGACATGGACAGTGACTGCAAGAACAGCATGGTAAAGATGGAGGTGAGAAAGGGGCAGTGCTAGAGGTCCTTATGAAGACTTCCAGGGGACGTTCCATCCCTCAAGTGGATAGCTCAGACTGTGATTGGGCCAGAGATCCAGCTGACTTGAGTAGCCAATTGAAGCAACCAGAAGCTTTTTGGCAGAAAAGGGAAGGCTATACAAATCCATCAGAGTCAGTTGACAGTGAGAGGTGTACGGGTAATGTCAGAGAGCAGGTGAATGAAGACCAAGAGACCAGAGAGAAGGGTGGAGAAGCTAGCAGAGGAATTAAAGGAGACTTTGAAGTGTATACACGGAGAACAGAGGTAAGGTGTTGGGAGTTAAAAGGGTTACCAACTGGTGGTGTGTGAGATTGTGGCTGGAGGTACTATTGGAGGGCGAGTACTAGGTGGGTTGAGTTTAAGTGAGAGAGTGGTTGGAGGTAATTTTGGAGGGAGTGTAATAGGCGGGTTGGCAGTAGTAGATATAGTGGAAAGGGAAGAGAGACACCAAAGGGCGAAGGAAAGTAGAGGTATGGTAGTGTTGGGAGGAGTGAGATTAGGGGGGAAGCAGATAGAAGCAGGGGGGAATTAGCGAGTGGTCAGAGGACATGGGAGTGAGCGAGATAAGGCCAGAAAACAGAGTGTAGTTTGAGGGGAGAGATCTGTAGGGTATTGGTGGGTGGAGAAATAAGAAGAGAGCGAGAGAGAGAGAGAGAAAAGATTAGGAGATGGGGGGTTTGATGAAGGGTAGAGGCCAGGATGGAACTGGAGGGTGGAGACAGGAGAATGGGTAGAAAGTGATAAAATCAGAAGACGGAGTGTAAAGAAAGAGAGCGAAAGAGAGACAGGGAGCAGGGGAATAAAAGAGGATAAGGTCAAGTGAGAAAACGGTTGCATCGGGAGGAACAGGGCACTAGGACAATCAGATTACTCCACTAGGTCATCTAAGCAGTCACTGAGGGAGTCAACATTTAGGCCATCCATAGGAAAGGGATAGACCAGACAATATGGGTACCTTGGCTCTATTGAGCTTCCACTGCATTATGGCCTGTGAGAGCAGAGAGACTGGGCTAGAGTGGTGAAAGCCCCTACAAACGCTGTAGGAAATGTGTACAGGGATCCCACCTAAACTACAATCCCCAGTTGCCTATGTTTTCAACATTGTTTTGTAATAGATACATGCGTTGGCTTTGTCTTGTGACTTATTGAGCATCTAGTCACACTAAGCATCCTCTTATTAATAAATGTGACAGTGTTGGGGCCATTACTGTGTCACAAGGGAGCAGATATCCCCTCTCAACCTGGTGTATGTGGCCTACAAGGGCATTGCCAGAGCTTGCCCTTCACCAGGGTGGTGAGAGGGAGTTGAGAAGGACCCCAGTCACTGGTTCCCCAGTGCTGTTACTATTGTGGGAATATGTTGGTGCCACTATCCCATCCTCAATGCCTATCAGCCCCTGTCCGGGCCAGGAGTGTTGTTTTTAACATGCAGAACTATGCTCACCAGAAGCACCAGGGCAGCAGTGAGGAAGACCCAACCAGAGGGGCCAGAAGAAACCGGCTACCACAGAAAACTCAGTTCAGAAGCTGTTCGCGACCAGATAGAGGAACCCCAACCCCTCATCAACAATCACATTGCTCGTGATCAAAGACAAAGAAACTTGCCTGATGCAAGAAACAACCATGGTGAAGGTAAGATGTCTCCCCAAGGAACGAGGATTTTTATGATCTTCTCAAAGTGAGCCTGACCACTGGGGAAAAGGTGGCCCATTAGAGAGAGGGTTCCGAAAAGCCAATGGGAGTGGGGAGGAAAGTCAGAGCAGGACAAATCTTACCTGGGATCAGTCCCAGCATTCCTTTCGAAAACTGGTCCTCCTTCACTTGAAGTCAACGTTTCCCCAGACTACATACACCAAAGGGGAGGAGACCTTGGGGAGTGAATCCAAAAGAGGGGGGAAAATAGGGAAAAGCCTTGTAGAAGTCACTGCTTACTTTCTCATTTCCCTGTAGTTCAGGTAGAGGCTGAGATGCCAAGCAGCACCAGGGAAGCAAATGCAGGAAGCGAGGAAGTAAGGCGTACAGGCAAGCAGGAGGCAACAGGTAAGGAACAAGAAACAGGCAGGAAACAGAAGATCAAGGCAGAAACAGTTCAGTAGCAGAAGGCAGAAAAACGAGGCGTGCAGAAGAGGAACAAACACAATGAACGGGAACTAGCATTGGTGTCACTCAACACATGTGTTGAGACACAACGATCCCGGCAGCTGCCCTGCTAATAAGAATTCTGCACTGTGTGTTCCATGCGACCCGGAACTAGAAACCCACCATTTTGGGAAGATCATCGATGATCAAGGCAGCCGCCACCTTGGAAGGGACACTTTCCCATTGATTACAGCATTCATGCACAACACGAGCAGCACATCTTCTGAAGCAGTCTTTTCTGTGCAAAGGTAAGGATGACCACAGTCTCCACCTTGTGAGTAAAGGACGCAACATGACAAGGGGATGCTGTGCATAAAATCCCAGACGGCCAACCATGGATGAAAGGTATTTGTTGAGGTCAGCAGAAGAGTTAATGGACCAAGAGACCAGGTGGTGGAGAGAAGGTGGTGGAGCAATCTTCTGAGGAAACGAAGGCAATGGTGTAAAAGAGTGCAGGTAAGGTATCGTGTGACATACAGAGTTGTACTAATTGAGTGTTGTGGTGTGAAAGGTGTGAAAGTTGAGTGTGAGAGAGATAGAAGGAGAGAGAGGGGGATAGTAAGCGTAGGGAGTTGGAGTGAGGGTGAGTGTAAGTAACAGAGAGTGCATGATAGGAGGGTGGTGGCAGAGTGAAAGGTAGTAGTAGTAGTAAGTGGTGGGCGTGGAAAGTAGGAAGGAGGTAGTTGGAGGAGACATGAGGAGAGAATGTGGTAAGATCGATACACAGGGTAAGAGACACAGGGCCTCATTACACGGAAGGCGGTGATCCAGGGTGCTATTAGCACCCTGGACCATGCTGGTAAATTACCGGCACCGCCTTGGCCTAAAGGGGATTTACCACCCCATTCCAAGGTTGGTGGGGCGGTAAATCCCCCTTCCGCCATTGCCCTTCCCCATTCCCATTTCTGCCCCATAGGGCTCTATGGGAATGGGGAAGGCGCTAATTACGGCACCGCAATTTTGCAGTACCGTAATTAGCTCCGAGGTCCCTTAGCGGGTTGGTTTTTAACGCCTGCAAAAAGCAGGCGTTAAAGCACCAACCCGCTAAGGGACCTCGTAGTAAGGCGGTAATGGTTAACGGTCACCGTTACCATTAACGGTGGCCGTTAACCATTACCGCCTTCCGTGTAATGAGGCCCACAGTGTTGAGACTGGGGTGTTGAGGCAGAGAGGTGAGAGAAGAGAGAGAGAAAGAAAGAGAGAAGGAGAGAGAGAAGAAAGTAGAGAGAGCAAGTGAGGGGAGACGATGCAATAAGAGGAGTGGAGGCAAACAGAGAAGGCAGAGTGAGACAAGAGTAGGAACAGAGTGAAGGGAAGAAAGGGATAATAGGAAGACTGAGGAGGGAGGAGAGAGGAGAGTGAGAGAAAGTAACAGCAGAAGAAAGAGAGAAAGAGACAGACAGAGAGAGACAGAGAGGGGGAGAGAGTAAGAGGAGGAGAGACTAAAGAAAATGACTTGTGGAGTTAGCCATTAGGCAAAGTGGGCGATTCCATTAGAAATTCACAGTTGGAGCAAGTTAAAGAAGGCTACTGCTTTTAGGTCACCACAAGAGTTAGAAAAGACGAAGATAGTAGGGGTTACTATTCTTCAGTATATATCGGGGCATTGCAGGGTTAGAGACGTCTGCTCCCAATCCTAATGACTGTATGAAAGTTTCAAATGCTTACAGAATAAGAGGTCCTCTCTTTTCAATGTTTTCATTGTTCTTCTTTGTTATTGAACTCAAAGGAAGAAAGCCATCAAGAGCATGAGCAGCCTGAGCACATAGTTGCCAACACACAAATAAAGACTTAAAAAGGGGTGGGGCTAATAGCCTTCTAAAAGCCTTCAAGAGGAAGTCCCAACACTCAGAGGGGAAGCTTAGCCAGAGATTGGCCAAGGGGAGCATGTGACCAAGAAGAACAATGGGAGTTGGAAGGGGTGTTGTAAAGCCCAGGTTTCACAGAAGAGATTAGAAGTTGTGCAATTGAGGTCAGGTGGAGCAGTCATGTACTAAAAGGCCAGGTAGAGGGAGTACAGTGAGGTAAAGTGCCGTGGAGACGTTGGCAGTGTTTTCTGGGGGTTTGCAGGTAAGATATTGTGTGTTAGAGAGTGTGGTACCTGTTGAGTACAGTATGGTGAGGGTGTGTGAAAGGTGACAGAGAGAAATAGGCAAAGGGGGAGAATTGTAGGGGATTTAGAGAAGGAGTAACAGTTAGTGGAAGTGATAGGGAGGTGTGTATGGTAGGAGAGTGGTGAGAGAGTGCAAGTCAGTAGTGGGATTAGTGGTGGGGCCTAGGGAAACAATAGGGGAGAGGAGAGGAGAGGAGGTGGAACTTCATTCATGTGGGTAACTTTTGGGGGTTCACCAGCTTCTCTTCTCGCACGTGGGGCAGTATTTGCAATTGAGAAAACACTGGTTAGTATAGGTACTCAGAGGCAAGGCTGGAGACATGGGTCTGCAAATATATAGGCTGGCACAGAAGGGTGGGACAGGAATTGGGCCCTCTCCGCTGCCACCATCCAACTAAATGGTAGGACTGGATCTGGATTCCTCCCCCGGTTGAGAAGGGTTCCCATCCCCCCTTTTACAAGACCATATTACTGGCCTTGTCATACCTCTCAACCCATTCTTTTGATTAAAAAGTTAATAAAGCATCTTAAATCCATTAGCTTAGTCTGTGGATTTCTGAGGCTAATGGTGATAAGTGGTGTCATCATGGGATTGCTCAGGCCCTGATACAGAGGCTGCCCCAGGAAGGACAATGGGGAAAAGGAGCAGAAGCCAGTCTTAGACATTAACCTCAGAAGAACACTTATAAGAGAAGAGCATAGCGCTGGTACAGTTATTCCAGGAACAGGCATGCCAAAAAACCTGACGATCCCTATGGTATAATGCCTGTGATATCCATAGCACCTATAACTACTGAGTCGAGTCCAAGCAAATAAGAAGATAATGGTCGAGACCGGCCTAAAGGTAGACCTGTCGGTGAAAAGGTTTAGGTATTTCAACCCAATCCAAAGCATACCAGTTTATCAGAAGGTCAGCGCAGCTAAGCACTGAAGGAATGTCCGGTTCCTGCTGGTCAACCGCTATCCTACTTCTGAGGGGGGAGTTAATCTGACCATTTTTGTGGGATACCCGGTGGGCCATCAAGCAAAACCCGGAGATTGGAAGTATGTACAGAGATAATCAGTGCCCACCTTGGGAATCCATTCTGTCACTAAAGAAGTAACATCTACCTGGCAAAGGGAACCCCTTCAAGATGACCTAAATGCACCCATGAAAGATTTGGCACAGTACATGCCACCCGGGAAAGGTGAAGAAGTAGCAATGACTCAGGGGTGCTTCAGTAGCACAGTGGAGCCGGAAGGCCCATATCAGCTCCGGCAAGCTGTGCGCCTGCTGAGAGATCCTAAAAAGGAGCTAGAAGGGGAGAAGATGAGGGCCCTCCCCTAATCCCATATGGTTGATCAGTAAGGATGGGTTTGGAAGAGCTACCTTTGCTCCTCAGGAAAGGGATAGCTCAGACCGACCAAGAAGAGACAGGAGACCCGGAGCTGTAACCACTAAACCCTGGGGGAAAAGGCTGATGGTTAACCTGATGAGGTCTGAAATAATACAGGAATACCCAACCCTAGGAAGTGTTGAGAGTTTGCAGTCAGAGACCCATCTGAAACCATGGTGGTACCATTATCTGTGAAGACAACTCTAGGGAGTACACGGAGATAGTGGTCAAACCCTGTTCACTGCAGCTGGAAGATCTCTCAGAGGAGGAAGACAAATCCTCCCCGAAGGAAATAACACAACTTAGAGTTGTAGGCATACAGAAATGGTCCGAAGAAAAAGACAGCAGACTTGCTCAGCACAGCAGCATGAGCAAGACTGAGGAAATGTTATGCCTAGTCTTTGAGTTGATGGGGCATAGAAACCAGCATCATACGGAAAGAGCATGAGAAAGGCTTCCAAGGAATACACTCCCACCATAACCATCTATAAGCCTACGGTAACGCACATAATGAAACCTTCTGAGTTGAGTTTCAGATCCAGGGGGAGGTGGTCTGGCCTTTTTTAGACTCAGGCAGCACAAGCAATGTCCTACGTTTAGAACTTCTGTCCTTGCACAGGTTCAGAGCAGAGAACAGCATGGCTCCCTGTTGCATCCATGGGTATTAGGTGACCTGAAGCACTGTGAGGGATCCAATCCACCCTCGAAAAAATCAAAATCCTGATGATCCCGAAACTCCCAGAGAATCTGGTGTTGGGGAGCAGGTTTCACAGTTCAGGGAATGGATGGAGTCTCTATGCCACAAAGAACAAAGCCATAAAACACCAGTCATATACCCTTGGGTAAGCCAAGTTATCCGGTCTTACGAGGGGACATTTCTCCTATCATTGTCCCAAAATAACTGCATGTCAAACTCCAAAGATTAGCCTAGATAGGAGAGACATTTGAGAGGAGAGAAGGTCCCGGAAAACATCTGATAACAGTTAGGTAACTGGAAAAAAGAGGAGGTGGGGCTTTAAAAACAGGGTGTGGTACGTGACAGGGTCGGGTTCATGGCCCTGTTAGGGGGAACATGAACCCCTCCTGACCTGGGGTAGGCAGCCTACCAGGGTGTATACCAGAGCCTGTCCTACCCCAACGGTGAAGTGAGGGATTTGAAGGGCCAGTCCCTGCCCCCCTGGATTGTGCATTGTATATGACTGCTGGTACCAGTATCTTTTTCACAATGCCCGTCAGGCTCTCTTCTGGCCAGAGTTCTCTTTTGTCTTTTTCAGAACTGTGACTCCAAGAATGTACTTGGGAGAAAACAAAAAATTAAATCGGAAGTAATGGACTGGGGTATTTCCTGCCAAAAACAGGATGAGACACCTAAGACTTGGCCCACCAACCACAGACGAACTCCAGGGTAATGGGGGAACAATAGTAAAAAAACTGAAAGTTTGAAGCAACTGTAGCGAAGAAACCCTCCCCAAATTCACAAAACTCATCAGCCCAGAAAGTGGCACAGCGAGTAGAGCGCTCGCTTTGACATCAGTGCAGATCCTGTGAGCACCACACACTGTTGGTAATAATAAGCAGCGCACAAATACCTGATGGTTTGTAATGCTATATAAATACGAAATTATTATTTGATTAATAAATGTATTATTATTATTATTATTATTATTATTATTATTATTATTATTATTATTAAAAAAAGCTGCCAGGAAATAATCAGTCTGAGAACCTGGCTGCAAACACAAAAATGGATACTGGATGGAGTGCAGGGTCAACAGCTAGTTTAAAACATTCAAAAGGAAGTACCAACCCTCAGAGGGACAGCTGAGGAAGAGATTAGCCATGGGGGGAATGTGACCAGCGACATCAATGGCAGCTGGGTGGAGTGTTGGATGGGAGTAGGCCGACCTACAAAAGACCAGCCAGCACACAGGAGATTGGAAAGTGTGTGGCTGAGGACCAGTGGATCAGTGGTAGACCAATAAGCCAGGCAGAGGGTAGTCAGTGCGGTGAAGTGGAGTGCTAAGGAGACTGTGGCAGTGTTCTGAGAGAGTGCAGGAAAGGTATTGTGTATGAGAGGGTGTTACCTGCTGAGTGCAGTATGGGGGGGGGGTGTCAAAGGTGAGAGAGATAAATAGAGGGAGAAAGAGGGAGAGAAGTGTAGGGTGGGTTAGAGGGGGAGTAATATTGATTGCAAGTGATAAAGAGACTCTATGGTAGGAGATTGGTGAGAGTGTGCAAGGCAGTATTGGGAGTAATGGTGAGGGCAGAGCAAAAAAGGATGAAGGTAGTTGGAGAGATGGGTGAAGAGAGTGTGATAGGATTAGTACACAGAGGCATAGATAGTGGATTGCGAGAAGTGGGAGGGAGTAGTAAGAGGAAGAAGAGAAGGTGTGTGGGGAGTGTAGCAAGAGAAAGGAGAAGAAGTTGGGAAGTGCAGCAAAGGCAGGTAGAGTTGAGATGAGGAGTAGAGACTGAGACAAATGAAGGGGCAAGAGTAAGAAGATTACAGATTTCTGGAGCCATCTGTAACACTCTGCCAGACAAGCTCTTTCTTTCAGTCTGTCCACATGATCCAAACTTCGTTCAAGCCATCTGGTTCGGTCTTGGGGAGGCTGGTGCATTCAGCTACCCCTGGTAAATGCCTATGTAAGGAGAATTCCTTCAGCTACTTTCAGTTTTAACCCCAATCTGCATTCTTTTCTGCCAGCAGGCTCACTTCTTATGTGTCTTGCCCCAAAACTCTTCCTCTCTTTGCATGTATTTGACTTTAAATACCCAGAAAACTCCAAACATGCAGCATCATTTGATGCAGCAATAACAGATTGGACAGACTTCACTTACACCTACTAGAATCCCATCCTTTTTTTCGATTGACCAATAATAGTAACATCTTAAATGGTGATGTACTTAGCTGTGTGTTAGCCATCCATTGGGAATTATGATCAAATTAGACTGAACTTTGTCTTTCCCTCATAATTTCTTACATGAACCTGTGCTGTTACTAACAGCTATATGTTCAGAATTGTAAGACAATTGGGAATTCCGAGACATCCTTCCTGTTTCTGTAGCTGACAGCATAATAGAGTTAAAAAATGCTAATTGTAAGGAAGGCATGCTACCCATAGCAAGAAAGACACAAGTGACCACAGTTCAAGGGTGTTTATTGAACTTCAACAAGGGTATGATAAACGCCTATCTAATCCTAAATCTACAGATGGGAGCAAGCTGCGGCCGTCAAATAATAATGCAGTCCTAAACAAGTCTTGTCAAAATAAAGGGGCATATACTAAAAAACCTATTGCCAATCCTTACCACTAAATACAAATAGTGTGGGCAGTGTTCATGAAAAAGAAAGAAGTGTTCACAAAATGATATGTCAGGATGTTCAGGCTGTTGGCCTCCCTTCCCCATATTTTCAGCACAGTACAAGGCAGTTCACTCGAGCAAAGCACACAGTCTGTATTCTTCGGCACAAGGATACAGTTCCATTACCAGCATCACAGCCCTCTGTGCCCAAGTCTCTTTACTTATCAAAGTCTCTTGATTAAAAGGGCCTGATGTATCAAAAACAAAACACAAAGTTTTTTTCCTCTTACAAGTACTCAATTCAGGTGTTTCACCCTGGATCCCCTTCAGCCGGGCTCAGATCCCTTTTTATACAACAATTGTTTCTTTGGATCCCCCTCTTCTGGGCACAGATCCCCTTCTCCAATGTTCAGAGAATATTCTTTCTCAGGTGCCTCACGGTTCATCCCCGAACGCCCTCAGCCAGGCTCAGATCGTTCCTCTTACGGGCTCAGACCAATTGCAGTTTGAATTAGCTATTGAAGACTTTCGAATGTGCACAAGGTTTAGCTTGACCCGTTGCAGGACCTCTTTGATTCCACAATTCACAATTTACATTTGCCACCTCTCAGTTGGAGACCTAACAGAGACCTTCGAATGAGCACCCACGTGGTGCCGGACCACTCTGTGTATGGTATATATCTTGGCTTCAAAGTTTCAGTCACTCCTTGGATGTTCAATTATATTTGCGTCGGTCATCACATACGCTTCACACACTGTTCTCTTCAGATGTCTTCATACAATGTTGCCGCTTGAAACCTTTGTTCTAACATAGGCCAATCTGCTATCAGTCTCCCAGACTCACCAGCTGTGCTGACTTTACTTGCGCTGCTTTGTTGTAGGAGCCAAGGACAGTACAACAGCGGTAACTGCTCCTCCCCACCTTGGTTATCGATGAGGGAGAGTCCCGGGTACCTCCGACACACAATGCACGTTTCTTCAGCTTTAATTCCAGGTGTTATGTTTCGTATTCTTGAAGTCTTGTGAAAGTAGTGGATTTTCTCCGAAAACGTTCAAGGGCACTTCCCTCCTTGCAACCCTTTCTGATCTTGCCATCTTTCTCCTCGCATTAAACTGCCATCCTGGAACTGTTTCTTCCTCGTGTGTTTTGCCTTGCTCTTTTAGGGTCTCCTTCTGCCGGGTTTTGACCCCTCTACTCAAGATTTATAGTTCACATAGAAGACTTCCCTCTGCCGGGATCAAGCTTCCTCTCAAAATTCACGGTTCTCAAAATAGGTTTCTGGACTTCCAGTCCCAGGATGCACTGTGATCATTTTGCTCCTACTTCGCAGCTCCCCAATTGGCATTCCATGATTTTGGGAGCTGCAAGAGACAAATGGGGGATGTTCAAATGAGGTCAGGGTCTCATCTCCTTCCCCTCAGAGACTTGGGTTGGCCTGTCTGGCCCAGGGGAGGAGTTCTGCTATGGGTACCTTCCAGCATCCCCAGCTCATTTCAAAATCTGCCTTTGTTTTCCACCTTTTATACATCCTGGGAGAGGTAATTATTTCAGGTGTGCATAGTTGTAAAGGGAGGCCTCACTTTGCCTGGCCTCATTCCTGGGAGAGTCTGCTGTCAAAAGGAAAGAGTCTGTCTTCTGTTTTTGAGCATGTTTCTCATCAGTAATCTTCATCCCCCAATCCATCTCCTCATCGTCTCAGTGTTTGAGGGAAAAGGGGAGGGGGGGTCAGAAGTCAGTAAATCCTGAATAGTAGGATGGAAAAGAGGGCAAAAAGGGAAGGGAATACCGCGTCTCGCCATCAGGTGCCCCCACCCTACTGCCTGAGGATCCCTCACCCAGGTGATCTTCCCACACTGGTCTAAGCCCAGGAACTGGATCCAACAGCGATGGCCTTGTCCTGGACAACTGGATGACAAATCCCTGGGGACTAGTACGCGAGACACCTTCTGGTTTCTCACAAAATGTATTAATGGCTCATACATTTAATATATAAATCTGATATGGGTTTGATTGGGGCTGCCCGACGGAATTCAAATCTACTCCCAGTTTTGAAATAGAATGAAGGGTTCAAAAATTAGAGCCAATAATGTATTTCATTATTTAGCTCCTTAGGAGGCACTCAACATTGTGGCCAAGATGGCAGCTTGAATCTGAGCTCCATCGCCACCAGCAGGAATACCCTGTTCTAACAATTCTGAAATATCGATGTAGTCAGCTGAATCCTAGCACAAGTGTGGCACTCTAGGGCCTGACATTTTTGGTGCACTGGCTGACTGGTCGGATCACTGGATCAATCTATATCCTGTTGCTCCCAGGGGCTAGGGCTAAGGGCACGCCACGCCCAGAGGAGTTCAGTGCTGGAGGCAAAGACGAGTGGAGCCAGGCCTAAACGAGCACACTAATTGTGTCTGTGCACTGATAACAAGGGTGCTGGCACCGGAGAACTGACGATGTCTGGCTGTGTCGAAGACCAGATTGGTGGCACAATGCCCGATAGCTAGTGACGGCTCTACACCTGGGCTGGGGGTGGCCGCACCCGTGGCTTGTCAGAAGGGATAGCCATGAGCCTGGTGAAAGACTGGTCAGATGGGGAAAGTGCTCTGATGGACATTACTGCTGGGGGTGGCATGGTCAGGCAGCTGATACTCGGAGCCCTGTGTGATGGGGATGATGCTCCAGAGGATGCAATTAATGTGTGCCCGGTTGATGTGTCATGGATTGGCCTTCGCCCCTTTGGGTCAGTGCCTGGCAGTTGCAGCCTGTGTTGGAGAAGATTTCCATTCATGAGCATAGCTGGAGATGGGGAGTTGGGCTGCCACTGGAGACCTGTGGATATTGACTGCTCATGGCAGACTTGACACATGACCACAAAAGCACACAGATTGTGATATTTACATAGAGCTGGAGATTATGGGAAAGCATGATAAACATCAAACCAAAATATCCTTTGGACCCAGCTCATCTGGTGAGAAAGTCAAAAGTGCGATGGTGACTAGAGCCAACTTGCAACCACTGGGTTCCCACAGCAAGAAGTCATTGGAGCCTGATTCTTCCATTGGGATAAAGAAAATATATGATTCCAACTAAAGGTGTGCATCAGCATATTAGACTCTAAGTTGGACGTGCTCACCTGTAAAGTAGACCACCTCCAAGACAGGGTTTCACAACTGGAGGAAGCAACAGTAACTTTAACTACAGATGTTACCGAGATACGGGCACTCCTTAAAAGTGTTGTAGCTTTAGACAAAGATTTGGAAAGCAGATCCTGCAGAAACTATATCCGGATCATTGGGATAAGAGAAGCCAGGAACACATTTTCTAAGGAGCCATAACTGGAGCAACTGCTTAAAGAACGTTTTGATGCCAAGCGTCTCTCTGCAATGTTTGGAGTCGAAAAATCCCACAGGATAGCAGCTGCTAGCCCCCGCCAGGTGTGACGCCAAGGCCCATTATTGCATGATTGCTATACTACCATGACTGGGACAAAATTCTAAAGCAGGCCATGGAAAAAGATATCACGTGCTATGAAGGCAATTAAATACATATGGTCCCTGATGTTTCCAATGAAGTACAGGCGGCGAGGAAACAGATTGGCACTCTTAAACAGACCTTAAAACAGAAATTCATCAAATATCCCATTCTTTTTCCAGGCACACTCCTATTATACACGAGGGAAAAAAACATTTCTTTCAAACTCCATAGCAGGCAGGGAAGTTGTTATCTCTTTATTATGGATCACGTGGGAGGCAGGGAATAGATACTATATTTGAACCACAACAATAGGGAACAATGTGGCAACAAAAAATGTGGGTGACCAAGTTAAATGGTGGTTAAAAAGAGCAAAGAGCTATAGTTATTGGCCTGGCATGTCAGGGGGGTAAAACTTTGAACGACACAATATCAACATCATGCTCTTGCAAGAAACACACCTCACCAGTGCAACCCAGGATTTTCTAAAAATGGGGATGCCATAGATATTACTCCTCATACTGGTCCTATGCAAAGGTAGCCACCGTACTAGTACATCGCTCCCTGAACTTCAAACTGTGCACAATAACTAGGGACTCTGAGGGTAGGTTTGTATGGTGAATGGGGAAATTGAGGGTAGGCATATTACTTTCATCTCCTGCTACGCCAGAGTTCTACGACTGGGCTGTAAATGAATTAGCTCCTCTATAGGAGAGCAATTATCTGGGGGCAAGGACTTCAACATGGCCCTGGACCCCAAGCTAGACCGATTATCTTCTGTCTGACTGCCAATCTCCAAGTCACACATCAAGCTGCAACAATTGTGTGGTGTGAGCTTTATGAGGTGGGTGATGGGTTGAGGATTAGGAAACCGGACATCCAAGATTATTCCTTTCCCTCCATGGGACATGAATCGGCCTCGCGCATGGATTTAACCTCACATGAAATGAGGTAGCCCAATGGCTCGACTAATGTACTATACTGCCATATACATGTCACGCACACTTTCTGACCACGCACCCATGCGGATGCAACTCCAATTAACATTGGGGGGGTTTCAGACACTAGGGTGGAGAGTTACATCTGCAGCACTAACGGATGAGGTCTGCTGGAAAGAAATACAGAAAGAAATACAGGACTTCTTTAAAACTAAGTATTGGAAAAGTAATTACTTAGTATCACTCATGCGCCAGTACGAAATAAAGCAGATTCCACTTAGTCAAGGTTTGTTTTTAAGCAATTTTAACTTTATGAATACAAAAAGTGCCCTTTATGATGACACGTGTTTCAACGAACTCAGTCGTCTTTCTCAAATCAGGGCTAGTTTAGCGAAACATCATCTAATTGTATTGATTGAATGTTCAGAAGGGTGCTTTTCAGCAGACAGATTTGTACGGAGACCGTGCTTGAACTATAGAGGCTGGGATTGAGCCCATGACTATTTTTGAGTGGCTGAAAAGCACCCTTCTGAACATTCAATGAATACGATTAGATGATGTTTCGCTAAACTAGCCCTGATTTGAGAAAGACGACTGAGTTTGTTGAAACACGTGTCATCATAAAGGGCACTTTTTGTATTCATAAAGTTAAAATTGCTTAAAAACAAACCTTGACTAAGTGGAATCTGCTTTATTTCGTACTGGCGCATGAGTGATACTAAGTAACTACTTTTCCAATACTTATTTTGAAAACGCAGTGGAGCAACCATTTATTCTCCGTTGTTACAAAACTCATGCGACTAACACTGGGATATTGTTGAAGAAAACAGGGCGCTAAGATCTCCTTGATGAGTGTTTTTGCAAAAGGTTCCTCAACTCTATTTGCTTTACTTCTTTGTTTGTTTGTTTGTTTGTTTGTTTGTTTAGTATTTATTATGCGCACCGGACCCTGGGGTATAAGGGCGCAGGAAGTAAGAAGATGTACAGCTTAGAGCATAAATTACAGGTTACAGTTACATGTTAAAGATAATTACCAGTTACAGATGCAAATTTACAATGCAAGTTTACAATCATATGGTACAGATGCTGTGTAGCAAACAGGCGTGAGCATTATCATAATTTCAATTAGCGATAGCTGTCGTCAGCCAGTTAATTACAATTTGCCTGAATTTGGAAAGAGAATGTTCTAGCCTCGCGGTAGTGGGTAATTCGTTCCACAATTGAGCAGCTTTGACTGGGAAGCTAGCTCCGCCTATGGTGGTCAGTTTAAAGCGAGGTACTTGGAGGCGATTGGTGTAAGCAAGTCTGGTTTGTCTTGTGGGATGTGATCTGGTGAATCTGTCCTTAAGGTATTGAGGAGCTTTGTTGTGTAGAGATTTGTATGTGAGAGATGCAGTTTTAAGTCTGATTTTCTCATGGGTGGAGAGCCATTTGTGTTTCCTTCTTGTTTCTGTAATGTGTTCTCTCCTGGGGATATCCAGTGCCGCTCGGAGGGCCTTGTTTTGCTGTATCTGGATTTTGTTGATGATGGATTTAGAGGCTCCTATGTACAGTGCGTTACAATAATCTAGTTTAGAGATGATAAGGGCTCTGGCTAGTGTTAGACAACTGTGCTGGGATAGGAATTGTTTTCCTGCTCTAATGAGCTTACATGTGTAGGCTGTTGAGGAAGCTAGGGAATTTACCTGTTTGGAAAATGATAAGGTAGAATCAAGGTAGATCCCTAATGTTTTAACTTCTTTAGCAACTTGTATGCAGTTCCCATCTATGATGAAGGAAGAGTAATTTGTGCTTAGTTTATTGATGAGGGGTGCGGTGCCTAGGATAAGAAGCTCAGTTTTATCATCATTCAGGCATAGGCCGTGGGTTGCCATCCATGCCTGAACGATGCTGTATATTTTGTTCACCAGTGCTAGATCTTCTTCGTAAACCCCCGTGAGTGGGAGGAGGATCTGGGTATCGTCGGCGTAGTTAGTATACGTGATACCCAGATGGTCCAAATCATCAAACAGGGGCTTAGTGAATATGTTATATAGCGTTGGTGAAACGCATGATCCCTGTGGCACACCGCAGGTAATAGGGATGGGGTCTGCAGCTGCTGTAGGTGAGAAAACCCTCATGGTGCGGTCACTAAGGAAGGATTGTATCCATGCTATGGCCTCAGTGGAGAAGTGTGCTGCTGAATCTAGGTGGCTGCATAGGACTTTATGGTCCACTAAATCAAAAGCGGCCGATAGGTCTAGTAGCAGGAGGAGTGCTGGTTTTCCAGAATCTCGTACTTTGTCTATTTGGGCTTTAAGGTCAATCAGTGCAGTTTCTGTGCCGTGAAGAGGGCGGAAGCCAGATTGTCGGGAGCCTAATAGTTGGTTTTGTTCCAGCAGGAAATTCTGGATTTGGATATATGCCACCTTGTCCAGTATCTTCAAAAGGAACGGTACTGTAGTAATAGGTCTATAATTGGTAGGTATAGTGGGGTCTAAAGTAGCCTTTTTTAAGAGTGGGAGCACCCAAGACTCTTTTAAGTTACTGGGGATAATGCCTGTGGTAAAGGAGGCATTAATTAACTTAGTGATAAATGGTGCTAGATCTCGTGCGGCATCTTTGATGAGTTGTGCTGGACATAGGTCTCCTTTGCAGTTGGACGGTTTTAGGCCAAGTATTACTTTTTCTACTTCTAGTATGGAAACTTTGGAGAAGTGGAATTGCATAGTAGGTTTGAAGTTAGAAAGTGTCTTAGTAGGCGGTAGTATATTGGATGCTAAGGTCTCGCGTTTTAGTTCTATTTTCTTTTGGAGGTTTCGGACTTTGTTAGAGAGAGCTTGCTGGATTTCAGAGCACCACTTTTTATCTTTAAGACAGTTATCTTGAGGTGTTATTGGGTTTTCCAGTTCTCTGAGTATGGCGAACAGTTCTTTTGTGCTTGAGCTAGCTTGTGTAATTCTGTTATTGTAAGTCTCTTGTTTAGCTAAAATGATTTCTTTTTTATAATGAGAGGAGATATTAACTAGTTTTAGTTTATTTTCTGGAGTGGGGCTAATTTTCCACGTATTTTCCCATTTCCTTTTTTCTAATCTCAGATTTTTTAGGAGAGGGGTGAACCAGTTGTTCAGGTGGCTCTGTGGTTTGCTGTTTCTGAGCTTGAGTGGTGCGATGTCGTCAAGGGTTTTGTTCATGATGTTGTTAAATTCTTCCACTAGGCTGTTAGGGTTAAGGTTCTCAGGTAAAGCGTCCAAGGTGGGCATGATGCCAGGGAGTAGTTTGTCTAGTGTCATGTTTTTTTTGTTTCTGGTAAGTGCGGGTGGTGCACACGGTTGTTTCAGTTTAGGGGTGACGGTGTCCAAGGAGAATTTAAAACTAGCCAGGGTACTGTGAACTCACAGGCTACCCTATGGGAAGCCTTCAAATGTTATATCCGGGGCATTTGCATAGCGAAGGAGTCAGGAGTCCTGCGTACCATGAGGGTGTAATTAAATAAACAAAAATTGACACTTAAAGATCTGGAACAAATTTACGTCAATCGAAAGGCGTCAATGGCATTCCATGAATTACAACTAGCTCTACAGGGAGTTTGAGAAACTGAGACCAGGAAGGTTAAATACTTTGGCAGGCAAGAGCTTGCCGGCAGCATGGGAAAGCCAAAAACCCAGGGCATTTCTACCTAACATGGTTCAAGCAGAGTATTGGCGTACATGTATATACTCTGTGCGGGTGATGTGGGTAATCCTCAGTACAGAAACTCTGAGATACTGGAGCCTTCGTAAGCTTCTACAAGAAGCTATATGTGGCTAATTATTAGGGTTGAACTGCAGCAAACAGAATGATACCTGGATAGCATTGGTTTTTACCGGCTAGAGCAGGAGAAAAAGCAGAGCTAATAAACCAATAACTGCGGGGGAGATTCTGAATGCTGTCCAAAGCTTTGTGGTAGGAAAGTCAGCTTGGCCAGTTGGCCACACAGCAGAATTCTATAAAGCCTTTGCAAACACCATAGGCCTGCATCTTCTGGGATGTTTTCAGGAAGCCATACAATGAGGGGACCTGCCCCCAGCTATGAGAGATGCAATCATAGAATTACTCGTCAAGGTCGATAAGGACAACACACAACGCACATCATACAGACCCATCTCCCGAATCAATCTTGATAGTAAAATATATGCTAGGATTTTGGCAGAGAGGTTGCTCCCATACATGTTGAAGCATATTTTACCTGATCAATCACGCTTTATCCCCGGGCGGTTAACGGAATATGGGATGAGGTGAATATATTTGGGTTACTCCACTTGTTGGAAAATGATACACAAGCAACCTTGGTGCTTTTTGCTGCTAGAATGCCTTTGATTCAATTGAATGGCCATTCACGTTTAGAGCACTAGAGAGAATGGGGCTGCATCTATATTTCTCTCAATGGGCAATTACTGTCTGGATTAATGTAAATGGCTGATTGTTAGAGAGCTTCCATTTAGTGAGGTACAAGTCAGGGCTGCCCTCTCTCACCATTGTTTTCCCTGGCTACAGAGCCCTTGGCCACCCTTTTATGCAAACAACATATACATTGGAGCCTACAATTCTATACACATCAACTGATTGTGTCACTTTACGTAGATTACATGGTGTCGTTTCTTAAAAACCTCCAGGGTAATCAGGCTCCCACAATGGACACCATTGGAGAGTTTGGACTCCACTCAGGATTGTGAGCCAATCTAAACAGATCTGTAATTTTTCCACTGATTACTGGCACTAGAAAGAATCAGGATGGACTGGACTTCCAATGGGAAACCAACAGTACTAGATATTTGGGGGAGGACGTTTATCGAGACCCCAATACATACATTACTGATGGAGAATTATGGGAGGACAATTGATCGACTCAAAACACAGATGGATACATTGTGAGGATTGCCTCTATCTCTGATGGGTTGGATCACCCTTCTCAAGATGATTGTCCTCACGAGGTTCCTTTACCTTTTTCTAAATGTTACGCTGTCCCTTCCCAATGGCTTCTTTCAAAATTATTCAAGCTATCATGAATGAGTTTGTTTGGGCGGGGAAACCAGCCAGGGTGTGGTGGCAGAAACTGGTTGGCCCACTGCAGGCAGATGGGATTGATATGCCGGACATGGAGAACGACTATATATCTTCAACGGCTTACTTTTTGTCATTCTGGTGTTCACCTAATTTGGATCGCCCGCATGTACAAACTGAGAGGGCCATTGTGGCACCTTCACTCCTAAGAATCGTACTTTTGAAAGCTATTAAAGAGAACAGAGGCAAAATCAACAAGGTGGCAGCCACGTGTCATGCCTGGCGGAAGATAGCGACAAAACTCAATATTTGGAATCCCTATTCACCATTATTACCTGTCAAAAGTATTTATGACATACCTGTGAAAAACAATGTATAAAACTAATGAGTAGACAGGGGATAGAGACATTGGTGATTTTATTTTCCCTGGGAATGAATTCATAACACTCAATGTATTTAAGTTTAGGGTAGATAAGGTGTTTAAAGATATCTTCAATGCGTTCCTCAACAGCCCTCACAATGGAAGTGCTGCATGATGTGATTAATGCTCAAGGTGAAGAAAGGCTACGATCTACTATATGTGCCAAATTGATTAAGGGAGGAATGTGAGGAAGAGAAAAAGCTAGGGAAAAGTGGGAAGAAGCCATAGCTCAAAATGTCACTGAGGAAGAATGACCTTACATCTGTGCACAAACCAAATGTATATCCTTGAACGCCAGGTATAATTTACTTCATTCTAAATACATTCACCAAGCATACTACATGCAGTGCAACTACACCATGTCTGTCCCGAAACCCCACATAACTGTCAGAAGTGTCAGGCAGAACACGCAGACTTTTTTCACCTTGTATGGCAGTGTTACACTGCACAGCCATTTTGGGAAAAGGTCTTTAAGATACTAGGCGAAATTGTTAATGAAACCATTGGAATATCGCCCACAATAGGCCTACTGGGCCACACAAATCAAATTCCACTGCATGGTAGAAAACTGATCAGTCTGATGCTGGTACTAGTGAGACGAAGGGTAGCGATGACATTGTGGAAAGGGCCTTGCCCTACCATTCATGGAGGGTTGGCAGACGTAGACTGTTATTATTACACTGAGGCAGTATACATAAAGGCAATGCTAATTTAACCCAGACTGTTTGATTAATTGACTGCATATAGGGTGCATTTACTTAAAACTTCTACTATGTGTTGAAATTACTGGTACTATACGTGGGTGAGCAGGATGTTGGATGAATGGAACGTAGACAGCAAGTATAAAAGATAAATGTTGGGAACTGTGCAATGCACATGCGATGCTTCTGTGCTTAGAATGGATGGAACTCACGTACACGAATTCCCTTGTCATCCCCTCCCTTTTTACTCAAACGGTAAGCATAGCATTGTTTTCTCCTCTACTTATCATACTTGCAGTTGGTTGTTAAATCAATAAAGAGAATAAAAAAAAATTACATTTTAAAATGTAAATTATCTTCTAAAAAACACAATGCTTCCAATGCTGAACATTACATGTTTTCTTGGGATCTTGATAGCCACAGAAAACATCTGTTGAAAAACAGAGATCTTGGGCAATTAAGGAATCATTTAATATGCTGCTTAATAGAACAGCCACACATTTTACAAGAGGCCTTATGGCTTTGCCAAGCTAGGGCACAGAGTCTGTTTGATGCCTCTGAAATTAAGAATGCCCTTTAATGACTTAACAGACCCTGAACCTTTTACCTTGCTCTCCTTTTAAAAAATAAAAGCCCGCAAAAATGTGCAAAATACAATATGTAGCTTGCATTTAATTACATTTTGTTAGCATTTTAAAACAAGGCATTTGCCCTTGGTACACGCAATTTTGTCTACTCATCTCTTTTAATAGATTAGCGATAGTGATTGATAAAGGGTCCTGTTTACAGAAAGCTGACACTTACATTCCTATTCTAAAGACAGCGTTGCATAAACTTCCAATTTAAGTTTAACCAGATTTCAAGCTAATTTAACCATTTTGAGGATACATGTAAAATGAAAAATGTTCGCTTTGTGTCATTTTACTGGCAATGACAATTTGATAAAGCATAGGCCTATCAACAAATTTAACTCAATTTACCAGATAACCTATGATATGCATTCTTATTATTTATTTATTAACATTTTTAAAGTGCACAGCAGCCCAAAGGCATTGTGGCGCGGTTACAAGAAAATATGTTACATGTAACAGAAAGAATCATCATACCTGGTTACAGTGGAGCAAAGAGCTGTTACATGCATGAATAATGAATTGCAGGTACAGTAGCAACCATTTATGCATACTTTGATACAATTGTCAGTATCAGGGGCATACAGTTGGACATCGGGTGGGTCAGTTGAACAGGGTGGTTTTGAGGCCTTTGCGGAATGTGGCAAGGGAGGTTTCAGCTCGAAGGGCGTTGGGCACGGCATTCTGTCGATCGCTCCATTGCAGAGTACTACAGTTTGCTCTTTTCTTAATGAAACATGGCTGCATAACCCCTGAAGCATATTTTGTTTAAAAGAAAACACTTGTTCTTGTTGTGTTTAGCATTGCGATACACAATATTTAAATGTAAAGCCCCTGAAAATGCATGTTGTTTAGTTACATTTAGTCAAACAATGTCTCCAAATTCAGCCCTCAGGCCATCAATGGTGACACTACAGAGTGAGTCTCTGATAGAAAGCAGCAAGTATACAGTTTAGCAAAAAAGAGGGTATTTGTCCTGAAACCAGGTCGGCACCCGGAAAGTGTCACTGATCATTTTAGGTGAGCTTAGTCATGTACATCCACAGTGATAATTTAATAAGAAGATACATCATGTGTTGCATTCAGTGCTTTTTATTGCACATTTCCAGGCCGATCATATCAACAATTAAAGAAATTAAGTTGAAGGTCGACACCTGAGACACAGTTTCAAAGCCATAGATCTAATTTGGTAGTAGCTCCTTGAAGCAACAAGCAGGGACCGCCTGATTCCAAAACCACAGCTATGAAACATCCTCCTCCACCTCCTGGTACCTTTCTAGTTGTTTGTTGGTCTCTATCCTCCTCTGCTTCACATGTCCTCTCAATGTTTCCCCTTTTCTTTTCCACCACAGACCATGATTGGTTTGCCTGGGTGGGGGCACACATGCAGTATCTAGACAAGCCTGGCACCATAAGCCCACTATGGCGGTTATGGGCACAGTACAAAACTTATTAACATAAAATAACATAACGTAACGCACTACTTTTGTATATTAGGAATCGTTCCACGGACCGATTGTTGTGACGTGGAGACCTTTGGGCTAAACTGCACAAAATACCCAAACTCGCAACTAGTGGAAAAGGTTGTTTTAATGTGACAGGCCACAGCTTACAAACTACGCTAACCTGGCCCATCTGCCTTACAGACTAAACAAACCATTAAACATATAGGTAAACCCACTTTCTCCCCCCATCCCCTCCCTTCAAATATTCCTCCCCCCTTCAACTCCCCAACATATTTCCCAACGTTATCCATGTCCTCTCCCCAAGCTACAAACCGTCCTTCTTCCCTACCGCTCCCCTTCTCTTGTAACTCCGGGCTAGCCTGTCCGTCCAAACAGTACTAACCACCCTCCTTACCACGATAATAATCATTCGGCTTCAACCAACCATTATTTAACCGACCGTTTCCCCAGCTACCGCTCCAACATCCTACAACTCACCACCTCTCCACTCTTAAACTGAAAGCCAGGCTGACCTGCCACATCAGCAACAAAGGGACACTGCACTAAAAGCCATAGCCTACCCCTTGCCGCCCTGACCTGTCACAAAAACCATGATCTCTCCCTATTACTCTCCTACCCTGCCCAGTACGCCAACCCGCAAGAAAACTTCCCCAAATAAAATAATTACTGGTGTGGGTGGGCAGGAAACACAGAACAGCGTCAACCGCGAACTGTTGCTGAACCTTGGACGCTCTACTCCCCAGTGCAGCTCGCTGGCCGGAGTGCAGCGCCCAAATCTCCTGGGAAGCAACGCTTACTGTGTGCTCCCTGGGGGCCCCGCTTGTAAAGCCTTTGGATATGCAAGACATGCTCTGCCTTTGTTTTAATTTCATCTAATTATTTTTGCAAAGAGTCTGGAATTGGTGTGAGATGCAATTGTTAGGTCTTTGGGCCCTACTGCTGAGTAGTCTGTGCAGGCGATTCAGAGTATGTTTTTAGTCCACTTTCTGCTGCACGGGGAGCCAGCAGAGGTGTTTCAGTGCCTCGGTCGTGTAAGGCTGCTTAGCGAGTCTGAGCACGCGAAGCAATATAAGATACAGAAAGCTGGCAATAAGCAAGCACCGCAGATCATCCCGGGGCGGGTTGACATCCCTCGGAGTATTACTGAGATTAAAAACTGCAAAGTGGTTGTGTGCACACACTTAAGAAAGAGAGTGATAGGATGAGACACTGGCCCTCTGAGCAAGGGACAAGGAGCCTGGAAATAGAATGCATAAATAAACCATGCATAGATACGTGCAGCCAGCGCCAGCTCACTAATTGCACGCTGAAATGAAGCATGCCCGTCTCAAGAAGATCCTGTACTCGCGCAATCAGCGTCATTATGCGGCTGCCACTGCCAGTGCAGATCTGTGGAATGCGTCAGACGTCAGGCACTCCATGCTCGCGTACTCTTCATCATAACCCCTCTGGCGAGCTCCAGGCAAAGCCTGTTGACCCGTTTTGATGCATATATATTTGATGATGTAAATGTGAACACTGAAATGGTAGTATATCTTCTCATTCCTAAAGAAAAAAGAAAACCGAAGAGGAGAGGAGCAGATTGTGGGCAGAAAACCGAAGCAACTTTATCCTGCTAGGAAAAGTTTGCATTCAATGTAATGTAAAAGGGTTTCATATATTTCAAGGAGGAATGATTACTCGAGCTGTCTGCAGATCTAACTCAACATGTCACAGTGGGTACACCGCAGAAGACAGAGGTCTGCGCCAAACTAAACCTCCAATCAGAAGCCCACTTTTTTGTCAGTATTTTAAGGGCCAGGTATGACAAAGGGGTGCATTGGATGACTGAGTCCTGCACATAGGTTCCAGCCTTTGCAAGGCAGCCGGACTCCCTGATCCCTGTTAGGCTATTGTGCAGGAACAGTGTGCTGCGCCGCTGCAGCAGCGCAGCGTTACGTAAGTCAGAGACTATGCTGCTAATTAGCTCAACGTTGCACAACATAAAACGGTTCCATGTGTTAAAATCGCAGCAAAAATGGCTGTGCACACACACTATTGCGGCAAAAAGGCTGTGGTTTTGCCGCTGCAATCCATGTAAAGGATGCGGGGGACACCCCACACCCCTGGACCCATTATGCCATTTGAGGGGAGCGGGAGACAGCCCTGCAACCCCACTCCCCTTAAATGGTGTAATGAGGTACAATTTAACGGGTCAAACCAAAGCATTTTTTCCACGATTTTTTGGACAGGCGACATTTGTGCCACAATTTCATCACTGCATACCCATAAAACGTGAGTTGGAATGGGGGCTGTGAGGCAGAACGATGCTGTATGCATGGATAGAGGTGAGTATTGCTGCTCTTCCCATGTGTGGTGATAGGCCCCACCAGGTTTATGTTTACAGGCCTGCAGCATGTTTTTGCATATTTCATTTGTTTACAAGCAATGTACAAGTCCGGGTGCAGCCCTCTGTTGGTAGTACTGTATAATTAATGTGGAGTAGAAAAGGTAAAATGGCCGCTGCATTAAGGATTATGTACAGGTTGTGAAGCAGAACTGGCCCAACTAGATCCTTTCTGTATGTATACTCTAAAGTGTTTGCACGATAATGCAATTGGATGACTGGAGGGAAAAGGAAAGGGGGCTTCATGGTGCATGGGGAAAGGCTTCCAGAGAGCCTGGCTGGTCCTTGCGCCTGATTACCAGAGATTTGCAATGGAGCAAATCAGGCGATGCCTGTGAGCCTCTCATAGTTGCACCCACTGTCTTATCGCTTATTCTCAAAGGCTAACAGTGAGAGAACCTATAGATTCCTAGAACATCTCTGAGGTGGCCTGGAGCAAATCTTTGTGAATCCCTTCTGTACATGAGCATCCCTCCCAATTTGCCCCAGGTATCCCTAGATGTGCTGCTGTTCTGGGTATTGTGATGGGTAAATTAGCAGGTGCATATCTGCAATGCTTTATGCCAGCTCCAGATTGGCTCCAGTGCAAATCTGTAAGAACCGGGCCACAGTGAACTATTGCAGTTGGGGCTGGAGGTTTCTGTCTGAATGTTCGCATCCCCCTAAGACATTTACAGCCATTTCCAATAGTTGATCCACCCGCCCCCCTACAAAACTGAAGAGCAAGCAGACGCGTAGTTGGTTTAGCAAGGCACGATTCTCACTGCTCGTTATTAGGACTTACTTTGATGTAAATGTCTTTAAGGAGCAGATGCTAGGAAAAGGGAGTAAAGTCCCTGAAGTGAGAATAAATCTCACTACACAAACAATCCCATAGGAATGTTACCATCAGCCCTGGTGTTTAATGGACAGTGGGAGATGTGTGCTGTCTGTAGACCTGGATGATGGACAGAAGATCAGAGAGTATTCGGGTAAATATGAATCATTGAGGCTATGCAGGGACCTGAAACTTGCCAAGATCTGCAATGAGGGAGCGGGATGGGGTGGGGGCAATATGCCAGTGAAGGACGGAACATCTGCCATGTCCCCCAGGATACTTTCGGACATGGCCCATCTAAATGAGACAAGGGCCGTGCAATCAGACCGGCCATTCCCTGTGTATATGCGGGGTATTATATGCCAGACTTAAAAGGGGGAAGCCAAGAGGGGGAGGGGAGGATGGCCATGAAGACAAACAAAACAATAGTAATACATGGAAGGCCATGGTGATTTACAAAAAGATAGTCTTGATGAGAGGGTGGTCATGAAGACACACAATAGTAGCACATGGACGGACATGATAATATACAAAACGATAATCGAGATGGGAGGATGGCCGGGAAGACAAACAAAACAATAGTAGTATATGGATGGCCATGGTAATATACAAAAGATTGTCTAGGTGGGAGTGTCAGGAACCTGATTCCTAGGACACATCAGTAAGGTTCCTCAGGTAAGATGTATTCTAGTTACATATCAAGCTGTTACAGTGAACCACTGGGTCCCATCACCCAAGCTGGGCTTCTCCAACTGCTAACTCCTGGAACCTTAACAACAGCATTCACGCCCAAACACACTCAGGCACACCAACCTTCTCTCAGCATCATCATGCACCTACATTCACACATATACAACAGGGAGGATGGCCAGGAAGACAAGCAAAACAATAATAGTACATGGGTGACCATGATAATATACAAAATGATAATCTAGATGGGAAGATGGCCATGAAGACAAACAAAAAGGTAAGTAGTACATGGATAGCCATGATGATATACAACACGACAGTCTAGATTTAAGGATAGCCATGGCGACTTACAAAACGATAGTCTTGATATGATATATGGCATTTATAACGCGCCTATACACAAGTGTTTCGAGGTGCGATGAGGCAAGGGAGGGGAACAGAGGGAGGACGGACAGCGATCCTACTAGGCCAGGTGTCATTCAGATCATGCGAGTGCGTGGGAGGGGGGAAGGGACAGTGCTGTACATGGGAAGATGATAACAATAAGTAACCGCCAGCAAATGGCAAGTGCAGGGTAAGTGCGGACATCAGGTGTAAAAGAGTTGGTAGGGGGACTGTAGGGGTACAGAAACAGTCCCAAGTGTGGGGTGCTAGGTGGGCAGTGCAGGTGTGTGACGCTGGCAGGGGAAGGACCTGGGTCCAAGATCAGAGGGTGTCCAGGTAGCTAATGCAGTCCAGGTTCCAGCCAGGAGGTCAGCAGAGGAGAGGAGGAGAAAAAGCAGAAGCAAAGAGAAAGGTTTTGAGGTGTTTCTGGAACCGGAGATGGTTCTCCTCAAGTTTGAGGGAGGCACCAGCTGAAGAAAGAAATCTACCACCAACTCGTTGCTTAGAGAGGCGACTGACCCTGGGGAAGTTGGAGGCCGATGAGCAAAGAGCTGAGAGGGAAGATATTTTAGAAGAGAGAGTTGAAAGTATTGAGGCCCAATGCCCCAGAAGGCCTTGTGAACGATGCATAAGGTTTTGAACTTAATCCTCGCAGCCACTGGGAGCCAATGCAGAGATTTCAGTCCTGGAGAGATATGATCCTGGGGCTTGAGGCCAAGGACAAGACTTGCAGTCCTGTTCTGTTGATGGGAGGATGGCCAGGAAGGCATACAAAACGTTAGTCTAGATAAGAAGATGGCCATGAAGACATACACACCAATAGTCTAGATGGGAGGATGGCCATGAAGACAACAAAAACTATAATCTAGGTGAGAGCATAGCCATGAAGACAAAGAAAACAATATTCATGGATGGCCATGATGATATACAAAAAGATAGTCTAGATGGGAGGATAGCCATGAAGACATACACAACGATAGCCTAGATAGGAGGATGGCCAGGAAGACAAACAAAACTGTAGTCTAGGTGGGAGTGTAGCCATGAAGACAAACAATAACAATACATGGATGGCCATGAAAATATACAAAACGATTGTCTAAATGGGAGGATGGCCAGGAAGTCAAACAAAACGATGGTAGTACATGGATAGCCATGAAGACATACACAATGATAGCCTGGATAGGAGGATGGCCAGGAAGACAAATAAAACTATAGTAGTACGTGGATAGCCATGATGATATGCAAAACGATTGTCTAGATGGGAGGATGGCCAGGAAGACAAACAAAACAATAGTAAAGCATGGATGGCCATGATGATATACAAAAGATAGTCTCGATGAGAGGATGGTCATGAAGACAAACAAAACAATAGTAGCACATGGATGCCATTGATAATGTACAAAACGATTGTCTAGATGGGAGGATGGTCAGGAACACAAACAAAATGATAATAGTACATGGGTGGCCATGATAATATACAAAATGAAAGTCTAAATGGGAGGATGGCCATGAAGACAAACAAAACGATAGTAGTACATGGATACCCATGATTATATACAAAACGATAGTCTAGATGGGAGGATGGCCATGAAGACAAACAAAACGATAGTAGTACATGGATAGCCATGATGATATAGAAAACGATAGTCTAGATGGGAGGATGGCCATGAAGACAAACAAAACGATAGTAGTACATGGATAGCCATGATGATATACAAAACTATTGTCTGGATGGGAGGAAGGCCATGAAGACAAACAAAACAATAGCACACATGGATAGCCATGATGATATACAAAACGATAGTCTAGATGGGAGGATGGCCGTGAAGACATACACAATGATAACCTAAATAGGAGGATGGCCAGGAAGACAAACAAAACTATAGTCTAGGTGAGAGTATAGCCAGGAAGACAAACAAAACAATAGCAGCACATGGATGGCCATGATAATGTATAAAACGATTGTCTAGATGGGAGGATGACCAGGAAGACAAACAATACAATAGTAGTACATGGGTGGCCATGATAATATACAAATTGATAGTCTAGATGGAAGATGGCCATGAAGACAAACAAAACGATAGTAGTACATGGATAGCCATGATGATATAGAAAACGATAGTCTAGATGGGAGTATGGCCATGAAGACATACAGAATGATAGCCAAGATAGGAGCATGGGTAGGAAGACAAACAAAACTGTAGTCTATGTGAGAGTGTAGCCATGAAGACAAACAAAACAATAACAGTACATGGATGGCCATGATGATATACAAAAAGATAATCTAGATGGGAGGATGACTATGAAGACATTCACAATGATAGTCACAAAATGCACCCTAGATTCATTTGTCACAGCATAGATGCATCTTACGTGTAAAAGACGTCCTAGACACATTGGGGGTGTCATTTTGATGCAGAGGTCCGTCAAAATGGAGGTACAATGTTACCTCCATTTTCATATGCTTTCATAGAGTGTTTGTATAGAAGCATAACCTTGCTCCCTGCCACCCCATTTCAGCTGCATGGTTACCTCATCGCTTTCACCCCCAAATGTCAAATTCTCCTTTCCCCTCTTCAGGACTATAATCTCTATGTTTCTCCCTACCTTCTCTATTCTTGGCCCAATCTCCCTCCTCCCACATATCCAACCATGCTCCCAAGTGCCCAAATCTTCGATTCCCTTACTCCTGTAAGATGGGAAGCTTTCCCTACCAGGCCTCCCTGCACCTTCCTGCCCCTTGTTGGCTACTGGCTTCATCAGGACCCCGTATTAATCACTTCAGTAACGTAGACTACTGCGACTGCGGGAGATGACTGAGACTACACCCAGGACTAGCCAGCTGCAATGTCTGCCTCCTGGACATCTGTGACCTTGAAACTGAGACATCTACATGGCTGTCATGATATTGGTATATGACCTTTTAAATGGGGCCATTTCATCTTTAAATTAAAAGTGCTTCAGATTAAACCAGGAACATTTGGAAATTGGATAAAGTTGGGAGACATGCGTGTAGGACAATGTAAAAGGAAAAAGACTCCACACAGCAAACATTTAAGGAAGTCTAACGAAGGAGCCTCGGAAAATCAATGTACAAAGCTGGAAAAACTATTTGTGATATCCGTCACCTGTGCCTACATAATGATTTAATGGCTGCACACCGCTTAAGACTGTTTCAATTATTTTCTATAAAAGCTATTCTTCTAACTGCATATAAACAAACATCAGAATAGGAAGGCAACACGACAATCTTGTTGTGTTTTACTAGGGGCTCAGGGCTTTCTTGGACAGGGATACAAGAGTATAAACACATATTTGAAAAGAATCATAATTGAACCAATTAGCACATTCAATGTTTGAAATACACTCTGGTCTCAGCCGTCCATGCTGCCAGTCAGGCAAAGCACAGAACATTTACTAGAATAACTCAATGATTATTTCACAGTATTAATTATAGCTCTGCAAAAAATACAGAATAGTCAGACAATGGCAAATAAAACCAGCTGAGACCCTAAAAGAGCGCAATACAAATGTATGTTGAAAATATTTAGAAACAAGGTGACTTCAGGTCAAAAGAGTGCATGTAAACTCAGTGACTGAAAAAATAATTTCAAGCCAGGGACGCACAAAATCATAAATTATACATAAAATTATAAATTGAGCAGATCTTTTTGAACATGCGAGAGGATGCTCTCCTCAGGTGCTCCGCAGTGCCGGTGTATGGTGAAGGCGTTGACCCTTCCTCCCAGATTGTAGAGGGGCAACCAATAATGAATTGGAAAGTCCCTTCAATTGGACCCTGAGTGGCCAGACAGTGTTGAAATCATCCAGGTTTCTCTCTCTCCTTGCACCATTGCATGGGGTGATTCCAAAGTGCTGCTGGGGAGGCCCAACACTTATGCAAGGGTTTGGAGAGCTGTGGGAATGGCAGATCATAAGCTGTGGACTGGCTGATGCTGTGTAGCGCAGCTCGGCATCAAGGGAGTTGGACCCGTAGAAATGTGAGGAACACAATGTAGTTATGCCAGGAAGACTGGAGTCCCCGGCCATCCTGACCTGCTGATGAGGATCAGCTCCCGGCATGTGTTTCTGGAGTTGCTAGAGGTTATATGCAGCTCCTGAAAGTACGTGATGGCCCCCAGAGGATAGTTTTGGTTGACTGGAGAAAGGTGACATCAACTCGGATGGGATCCATTTTGAATGTTAATGATTGCCACTGTGAATTACCGGCAAACAGAATTGCTGTTTGGATTAAAACACCTGTTGAGAAAACTTCCAGTGATACACAAGAACCTGGATATGATTCTGAGTATTGATTCGAGCACCGGACATGTAGCATTTCCCCTGCGAAGGACCACTTTGGATCGAGAGCCCTCTGTTGCACAGCCAAAGGGGGTCCTAAGTTGGAGGACAAAAAATGACTTGGTGGATGGTGAGGGATGCATTGGCAGTGGGTTCTGATTGTAGAGGGGCAACCAATAATGAATTGGAAAGTCCCTTCAATTGGACCCTGAGTGGCCAGACAGTGTTGAAATCATCCAGGTTTCTCTCTCTCCTTGCACCATTGCATGGGTGATTCCAAAGTGCTGCTGGGGAGGCCCAACACGCAGTACATACAGGAACGCAGTACATACAGGAAAGCTTTACCATGCATGGCCGTCACTTTGTTGTGGTCTTGTCAACTCATGAGTTGCCTGAATCACTGGGGATTGTTCATGTTACCATCAGTTTATGCAAGCTGCACCCTACAAGGAGTGTGAAGATTGCAGGATCCAGGTTAAGACTTGAGTTGGCACATCTTCAAAGAGGATGTCCTGCGTAAGGGAAGGAAGGCCAAGAACTCTTCGATGTAAATATTTACAAAATATACACAGCCTTATGATGCTACCTCTTGACACGATGGGTCATAGCATGATATGTCATGTCATATTGTTAAGGCTGGACCACAAGTGTGGGCTTAGTTTAGGCGGACAATTAGCATAAATGGGCAGCCCATCCCATTAGCCATCTTGACACCCATCTGTGGAGGAACAAGGGACATAAAGGAAAATAAAGAACAGATCATAATAAGGACAAACTCTTAAAGCATACAAAAACTGAAATTGTATCTCAGATGGCAGAGCAGCTGAAAAATGCCGAAATCTGGAGACAGATGAATGCCAGGAAGCAGATTAGCACCTTGGCTCTGAGGTGAAACCGGAGCAGCAGAAGGAGTTGGGGAGGGTGGGAGAGGGAGAGACTGAGGGAATAGATGCTGAAGAACTCGAGCTGGGCAACTGCAGGTGGTGCTGGAGAACTGGAGCAAGGCAGGAGAATCCCTTGAGGGAGTGGGGGAGAAGATCAGAAGAGAAACAGAAGGGAAAAGTAAGCAACAAGACCACAGAGGAGCTCAGGCAAGACAAGGCAGGCTGGAGGAGAGGCATCAGGACCTGAGAAAACTAAGGTGGGAGGCTTCTGGAGCAGGAGTCATGACAACGAAGCCTCTGGATTAACTAACTGGAAGTATTGTAACATGAACAGTAACACGGAACGCCCGCCACCTGATGTAACTTCGATCTGCCTGCAACAAGATGCAGAAACAAGATCTTGGATGGCATCTTGAAAGAACCGCAAGTGTTCAGGGGCAGGAAAAAGGGGCTACAAAGCCAAAAGGGCTAATGCCAGTAGGGGAACCCAACAATATTGCACTACATAACAAGAGATACGAACTGGACCAATCCACAATTGTTTGTGTTTCATAAAGTGTCCAAAAACACACACATCTGGAACACCAGCATTGGATGCCAACCACAGCAGCTCCAATAACCTGCTTGATCCTTTACTAATACATATTGCTTATTTCCTGCAGTCAATTATTCACAAGAGCAGCAATAATGTTGTCATATTTAGAACAGAATCGACTTTTTGTAAAGTGACAAACTGAGGGAGAGTGGGTTAATTGGGTTTGCTGCTGGATTCTTCTGGGAGAGCTCAGTGCTGGTTACTTTTTGGCGGGCCTGCTTTTTTAAAGAGTGAAGAGGTTCTTGTCAGGGACCATATATCGCAAGGGGAAACAGTGGTTAATGACTATAATACCCAAACTGGTTGAACTGTACATTCAGTAGAGATGCAATGGTGAGGTCCAGTCTCCCCCCAGACGGTGAAGGGAAGTGAAGATGGCAGCTGCGGTCCTTGCAGCACAAACCTATGCATAGATCATCTGACTGCCACTGCCTGTACTTATAAGGTGGAACATGAAGTTGGAACATGGAGAAGAATAGGACAGACACTGTAGCAGCATGGTTTTACCAGCATCATGTGGCTGGATCCCCAGGATGTCTAGGGGGGTGTGGCAATGAAGGCGCAAGGAGGAAAATGTCTGCTGAAGCAGCAAACCAATATTTTCCATCTAGATACATAGGGACTGGAAATGCACACAATTTCCTTTTAGATACTTAGGGACTAGAAATGCACACACTTTCGCTTTAGATACTTAAGGACTAGAAATGCACACACTTTCCCTTTAGATACTTAAGGACTAGAAATGCACACCCTTTCCCTTTAGATACTTAGGGACTAGAAATGCACACACTTTCCCTTTAGATACTTAGGGACTAGAAATGCACGGTTAAATGTCGATTGGAACTCCAGTCCTTACTGCATTAATGCAGTAAGAGAGAGTATTCTTCAGATGTCCACCAGTGATCAAATTCTCCCGCTCCGCACTTACAGCTCCACTAAAACCCTAATTCTAAACTTTGGTAAGCAGTCACCCTCTCTACTCCATCCTTTCACTTCACAAAGTACTCCTCTTGGCAACCCACACCCTCTAAAATCTCCACCGGCACACCCACCTTATAAAACCACCTCAATGCTGTTTATTTATTTATTTATTTCTAACGCGCTTAAGCATATGGTTGTCAAAGCACTGCACACGTAAGACACAAAACAAATAATAAACCAAACAGTGGAAAGGGCCAGTCATACACAAAACAGTCCATGAGAAAGCAAGAAAATGAAGTAAAGTGTTCTTTGAAAAGGTCCGTTTTCAGGTGCCTTTTGAAGGAGGCAAGGCTATGGTCCCCGCGCTAGCACTGTGGTAAGGCATTCCCCAAACTCAAAGCAGTAGTTTGGTAGGCTATGGTGACAGCACAACTATGCTTAAAACATTTGTTGGTCAAGAACAATTGTGTGCTTGAGCGGGGGAGGGGGGGAATTACAGGGACGTAATCAGGCCTTAAGATATGACGGGGCGTCCCCGTGCGCATGTCACTGAATAATAGACATCGTTTTGAATGTTATTCTTTGGGCAATAGGCAGCCAATGCAGTTTTTTCAACACTGAAGTAATGTGAGATCTTCTGTGGGTATTAGCAACAATGCAAGCAGCTGAATTCTGTATCACTTGGAGACGCGTGACCTCATATGGCGGTGCTCCAGCAAGCAGCGCATTATCATAATCAAGTTTCTTCCCTATGATAGCTCCGGTAATGAAGGCAGCATATGTGTCATAAATGAAAGGACTAATCTGACAGAGAAGGCGAAGATAATAATGGCTAGAGCTGATGGTGGTCGAAACTTGGGCATCCATATTCATCATGGTGTTCAGACAGATGGCTAGAGATTTGGCTTTCCTCAGTATAGGAATAGGATATGATAGAGATTATTTATAACACGCTTAATACCCAGAGGTTTCCAAGCGCAGACCCGAGGATCGAACCTGTGTTGCTCAGTGTCGTCTTGCTTCCAAGGTGAGCACGTTGCAGCTGAGCTATCCTCTCGAGATGGAAGTCTATTTACATAAAGTCATAGGATTTGCCAAGATCCTTAAGATTATTGAGTGCCACCAACAAAAGCAGTTTGTGTTTTTTGTGTATTCAAATAAAGCCAGTTAGCCTGCATCCATGAGCTGGCGATATTAAAAAAATAAGTTTATATAATCAGTATCTTTGGTGATATTACCAGATAACGTAAACAACAGCTGGGTGTGGTCAGCATAATTTGTAACTGGATTTTGTTATCATCTAGAAGATCATGAAGGGGGTTGATAAAAAGATTAAAGAGAAGAGAAGACATACATGCTCCCCGAGGAACTCCCTGGGTGATCAATGTAGGGTAGGATGAATGCTGACCCAGTGCAACTGAAGAAGGCCGTCCTTTCAAGAAGGAGGTGATCCAACTAGCAGTGAGATGATCAGGGTTAAGGTATTTTGTAATATGTGACAGTAAGATGTCATGGTGAAGCATGTTGAATGCTGATGAGAGATCCAGGAACATCTGCAGGCCTGCTTTGCCCTTGTCCAGGATGTCAAATATGCTGCACTGAAGTCTAGCATAGAAGTTTCAGTGCTATATGCTAGTCGGAAAACTGACTGGTGAGTGCCTAACAGGTTGTGCGTAATGACAAAATACTGTAGCTTCGAATAGGCCATTCTATCAAGGATTTTAAGGAGAAAAATTATGCTGGTAATGGGTCGGTAATTACCTGGGTCAGAAGGCTCCAAAGAGGTCTTCTTTAAAATTGGGGTTATGCAGATCTTTTTCAATGCATCTGGTGCAAGGTCAGTCGAAAAAGTATTATTAACTATGGTAGTAATGGCCTTTACCAGGCATGGAGCACATTCCTTGATAACTTTACCATGACACGCATCATTGGCTTAGTTAGTAGCTTTAAGCTCATGAATGACTCTTGAGACATCATCAATAGACACAGGGGAAAAGGTGAATCACTATGCTAGATTGTATATATCACTCAGTGGTCTGACATCACACCCCAAGAAATTAGAAAGCTGCTTTGAGGACAGTTTAGTTCCAATATTGTCACTACTATTGATGATTTTTTGATCAAGAAGTGTCATGAGTTTGTTATACCAGTCCACTGAAGCGGGGGATTCGTGATTATGTCATGCCCCGTCTCAAGGATGCGTAGCACACTAAAATGTTCTTTCTGGAGTTTTTTGTTTAGAGAATTTTGTTATAAAAATCCTTTATAGTTTGCCTGGGCATTAGCCCACTCACTTGTATGTCCTTCAAGGTGAGATTTACGCCAGTTCCTTCCCATTTTATGATTAACCCTTACCAGGTTTCTAATAGCTAGGCTGTCCGCTGCTAGGTTGTTATGCCGAACTCTTTGACAGTTTTTGGCTTAAGTGGAGGGATGGCATCCAGAGCTGACTGCAGTGACGTGATACAAGTGAACCATTTGCTCCAAGGATCTTCCAGAGAAAGAGTCTTCTAACAATGGATTAAGCATGGAGGCCATAGCTTGAGGTGTAATTTTACAACATTAGGACATAGAATCGTATATGTAGTAATGAAAGCCTTCTTAGAAATGCTGGGAAATAGTAGGTCGAAAGATATCATGGTGAGCCATGAACAGGGCATAGGGCAAATATTTAGTACAACATCTTTGTTGAAAATAATCCAGTCAATAGTTTGGCCCTTTACATGGATAGGGCCTCTAACTAATTGAAATAGACTGAATTCCGCGAGGGCAGATATGCATTTGAGTGCGACTCTGTCGTTAGGTTCTTGGTATCCAAGATTAAGATCCCCTAAAAAGATGTTAGTTGAGCTGTGAGTCAGAAAAGTGTTGATAGTTTCAATAAGCGAATTTCTAAACTCAGGCATGTCCTTGTGTGGATTGGCTTTGTGGCTTTCCATCACACACTCCTTAAGTTCAAGCTGCTTGTTTTTTTAAATCCCTGCATGGCCTTGCACGTTCCCTGCCTAGTGGACACTATCACTGCTACTCTCCTGCACGTGTCCTGCACGTGCCTTCTTCATTAGCACACTCCCTAATCTCTCTTTCCCTGCCACACCCTGCATTTTCTCTGGCTGCCACTTCTTGCCCCTTAGCAATGGAACTCCCTTCCTCCCAGGTCAAACACGCCATTATAATTCACTCCTTTCAATCCTCTCCCAAGCTCCACCACCTGGACGTTGAAGGAGCACATACAACATACCCCCACATTACTCCGCCCTCCCTTACCTCACAGCACCTTGCCCCTTACTGCACTGTAAGTAGCCTGTAAAAAGCACTTCTTCTGACTACTGTTTGCATCATATTTGCCCTGTTGTCTGTTATTTGTAAGTGCTTCCGGGTGATCCAATTGATTTGACTGTAAAACTGAAGGAGCCGGGTCATTATGGGCAGTGTAAGCAGTGGCATCCAGGTTAGGGCATAGGATGCCCCTGGCTTTACAGAGACTCATCTTGGAGTCGCTTGGGTGATTGCAGGAAAGGGCTGGCGACCACATCATTGGAGGTTGTATTCCTGCCGGTTCCTGAGAGCTCTCATAACCCGGTATCCGAAAGCTGAGAGAACAAGTGGCAAAGGAGGTGATGAAGCCGAGCCCCAAATACGGCGTCAGAGAAGGAATGGCACAGGAATGCAGTGAGGTATTGTCAAAGGCGTGTAACTTCCCAAAGTGCCCTTTCAGCGTTACCACGGGAAGTTGGAGACTCTGGAATTGGTGGGTGGTAACTGTTGAGTTCGCCTGATGGACGAAGGAGAGGTGGTGGTGTTTGGTGGTGTTTGCATTGGAACCACCAGCTCGAGAGAAATATGATAACGCGAGTAATACCGAGAGGTTTCTAAAGGCGGACCCGGGGATCGAACCTGTGTGGTTTTGTGTCTCTTGCTTCCCAGGCGAGCACGTTGCCCCTGGGCTATCTATCCTCCCGAGTGATCGAATCGAGTGACTGAGACACAGATGGGCACGGACTTGCCCACTGTTCTAAGCTGCTTGTGTCGGCTGTGCTTTTGAGGAGTTCATTAGGTGTGTTATCAGAAGTGGTGCAATTGAGTAGTAAACCTTTTCTCCTGCCTTCCTTCCTACTCTCACCCCACTTCCAACGATGTTGCACAGATAACTCAGTGAGTTCAGGCATCTGTGGAAGAAATCTGTATGCCACCTGAAGGCCACTGGTTCGAGTCCTGTTCACCTTTTTGTGGTGATAAAATCAGGTGTTGTCTAGTTTGGTAGTAGTAGATATGAGTGCAGGGTAAAGTACTCACAAAACTAGGCAACCGTGGGATGTACAAAGTGTTGCGTGTTGAGAATCACGAATGGGCAAAATAATAAGCAGTCATGTCAAATTTGCCTGTGCTGATTTGTAAAGAATTCCGACTGTTTCTGATGTGGTCAATTGCTTTACAGTCGCACGTGCTCGTCAAGGTCCTCGTACACACCACGCACCTCCACAAAGATGATTGAAAGGATGGTATGCGCCGTATACCACCCCCCAGAGGCGTTGCTAGGGGAGCGGGGGGGGGGGGCGGGGGGGAGGTGGCTGAGTAGGCCATAGCCCTGGGTCTTTTGGCTGTAGCCCCGGATGGAAGCTCAGGTGCTACAACCAAAATGCTATAGTTAGCCCCGAGTCCCGCCAGTCCTGCCATTAGCTTAGCCCCTGATCTTTCCCAGACCTAGCAACACCCCAGCTACTCCCCCAACACTTGGCACTAGAGCCAGGCGAATACCTTAACGCTTCTCTGTGCATTTGAAAAGCTAGCTCTTCATCAGCGGCGAACAGCAGCAAGCTGCCTTGATAACATTACTAATCGAGCTATAGGAACGGATGGGGGTTTTGCATCTGAAAGCCCCAGCACAGCTGCACTTGGCTACCGGAAGCTGTGTCTTCTGACGACAGACCGGCTCACTAAATAACCCATTCCACACTTTTTAAAATCATTGATTTCTATGCATTCTACTAGTGTAAACTTCCATTCACGAGGGCTGTAAAGCAATAATCTTGCACTCTTTGCTACCCATGTTTCTTTAGCTATATAATTGTCAGGTGAGCCTATTATATATTCTTAGTCTTACCAACCCAATCTGAGCAGATATGTGTTCGGGTAAACGCATTAATTACAGATTGGGCTTTAGGGGGTAATTCATTGAAATCAGCGCACAAGTGGCGCACGCGGATGGCGCACAGTGTGCGCGTACGGTAGTCTGCGCCAGCCGCGTGCGCCAAAACCCATTTCAGCGCACAGCGTATGCATGGATTTTAACAACCATAACCAGCCGTGGCGCAGAGTGGCGCAGCGACCCTGCAGCAGCACCAGTTATGCCCCCAACCCCGCCCCATGCGCAATGAACAGTGCACAAATCCAGTACATGGCGCAAAGGCCAGGTGACCAGCATATAGCCCCCCAACCATGAAAACTCCCTGCGCACCCCTCAGAATACACATACCCCTCTCACGCTAACGAAATTGCGTGTAAAACTCCCCACGCATCCCTCGGAATACACGGACCCTGCTCACGCCAGGTAAATTGGATGGAAAAGTCTCCCCTGTGGTGTGGGGTGCCTGTGGGGCATGGCCAGGGTGTATGGGCTGCCTGTGGGGCATGGGGAGGGTCGATGGGCAGCCTGTGCAAATTTCATGGGTGCACAGGAAGTTTCACACGCAATAGGGCCTGTGCGAGCGGGGTACGTGTATTTGTGGGGTACGCAAGGAGTTTGACACGCGATAGGCCCTGTGCGAGAGGGGTACGTGTATTTGGGGGGTACGCGGGAAGTTTCACATGCGATTTGGCATCGTGGGACCTCCCGGGTGTGCGGTTTCCCCCCTCCCCATGCACTGCAGGAAACCCACACCACAGGGGACTACCCTACAACCCTCCCCATGCCCTGCAGGCAGCCCACACCACAGGGGACTACCCTACAACCCTCCCCATGCCCTGCAGGCAGCTCACACCACAGGGGACTACCCCACAACCCACCCCATGCCCTGCAGGCAGCCCACATGGCACCATGCACTTGTGAGCACACTTGTGAGCCCCGACTCATGTCCCCCACCCATCCACGCACCCCCAGTGACGGGCACCTTCCAGCAGGCCCCAACTCATGTCCCCCCACCCACTCACCCACCCAACATTGACGGGCACCTGCCAGCAGGCCCTGACTCATGTCCCCCTGCACCCCCACCCATCCACCATTGACGGCCACCTGCCAGCAGTCCCTGACTCATGTCCCCCCCACACACTCACCCACCCACCACTGACGGGCACCTACCAGCAAGCCCTGTCTCATGTTCCCCTGCACCCCCACCCACCCCCAGTGATAGGCACCTGCCAGCAGGCCCCGACTCATGTCTCCCCACCCACTCACCCACCCACCATTGACGGGCACCTGCTAGCAGGCCCCAACTCATGTCCCCCCACCCACTCACCCAGCCACCATTGACGGGCACCTGCCAGCAGGCTCCGACTCATGTCCCCCTGCACCCCCACCCACCCACCATTGGCGGGCACCTGCCAGCAGGCCCTGACTCATGTCCCCCGACCCACTCACCCACCCACTATTGACGGGCACCTGCCAGCAGGCCCCGACTCATGTCCCCCTGCACCCCCACCGACCATTGACGGGCACCTGCCAGCAGGCTCTGACTCATGTCCCCCCACCCACTCACCCACCCACCATTGACGGGCACCTGCCAGCAGGCCCCGAATCATGTCCCCCTGTACCCCCACCCACCCACCATTGACGGGCACCTGTCAGCAGGCCCAACTCATATCCCCCCACCCACTCACCCACCCACCATTGATGGGCACCTGCCAGCAGGCCCCGACTCAAGTCTCCCCAACCACTCACACACCCACCATTGACGGGCACCTGCCAGCAGGCCCCGACTCACGTCCCCCTGCACCCCCACCCACCATTGGCAGGCACCTGCCAGCAGGCCCTGACTCATGTCCCCCCACCCACTCACCCACCCACCATTGACGGGCACCTGCCAGCAGGCCCCGACTCATGTCCACCCATCCACTCACCCACCCACCATTGACGGGCACCTGCCAGCAGGCCCCAACTCATGTCCCGCTGCACCCCCACCCACCCACCATTGAGGGGCACCTGCCAGCAGGCCCTGACTCATGTCCCCCCACCCACTCACCCACCCACCATTGACGGGCACCAGCCAGCAGGCCCCGACTCATGTCCCCCCACCCACTCACCCACCCACCATTGATGGGCACCTGCCAGCAGGCCCTGACTCAAGTCCCCCCACCCACTCACCCACCCACCATTGACAGGAACCTGCCAGCAGGCCCAACTCATGTCCCCATGCACCCCCACACACCCCCAGTGACGGGCACCTGCCAGCAGGCCCCAACTCATGTCCCCCCACCCACTCACCCACCCACAATTGACGGGCACCTGCCAGCAGGCCCCGACTCATGTCCCCCACCCACTCACCCACCCACCATTGAAGGGCACCTGCCAGCTGGCCCCGACTCATGTCGCCCCACCCACTCACCCACCCACCATTGACGGGCACCTGCCAGCAGGCCCCAAATCATGTCCCCCTGCACCCCCACCCACCCACCATTGACGGGCACCTGTCAGCAGGCCCCGACTCATGTCCCCCCACTCACTCACACACCCACCATTGACGGGCACCTGCCATCAGGGCCTGACTCATGTCCCCCCACCCACTCACCTACCCACCATTGACGGGCACCTGCCAGCAGGCCCTAACTCATGTCCCCCTGCACCTCCACCCACCCACCATTGACGGGCACCTGCCAGCAGGCCCTGGCTCATGTCCCCCCACCCACTCACCCACCCACCATTGACGGGCACCAGCCAGCAGGCCCCGACTCATGTCTCCCTGCACCACCACCCACCCACCATTGACGGGCACCTGTCAGCAGGCCCCAACTCATGTCCCCCCACCCACTCACCCACCCACCATTCACGGGCACCTGCCAGCAGGCCCCGACTCATGTCCCCCCACCCACTCACCCACCCACCATTCACGGGCACCTGCCAGCAGGCCCCAACTCATGTCCCCCCACCCACTCACCCACCCACCTTTGACAGGAACCTGCCAGCAGGCCCGACTCATGTCCCCCTGCACCCCCACCCACCCCCAGTGATGGGCACCTGCCAGCAGGCTCCGACTCAAGTCCACCCACCACTCACCCACCCACCATTGACGGGCACCTGCCAGCAGGCCCCGACTCATGTCCCCCCACCCACTCACCTACCCACCATTGATGGGCACCTGCCAGCAGGCCCCGACTCATGTCCCCCTACCCACTCACCCACACACCATTGACGGGCACCTGCCAGCAGGCCCTGACTCATGTCCCCCACCCACTCACCCACCCACCATTGACGGGCACCTGCCAGCAGGCCCCGACTCATGTCCCCCTGCATCCCCACCCACCCACCATTGACGGGCACCTGTCAGCAGGCCCCAACTCATGTCCCCCCACCCACTCACCCACCCACCATTGACTGGCACCTGCCAGCAGACCCCGACTCATGTCCCCCCACCCACTCACCCACCCACCATTGACGGGCACCTGCCAGAAGGCCCCGACTCATGTCCCCCTGAACCCCCACCCACCAACATTGGCAGGCACCGGCCAGCAGGCCCTTTCTCATGTTCCCCCTACCCACTCACCCACCCACCATTGACGGGCACCTGCCAGCAGGCCCCGACTCATGTCCCCCACCCACTCACCCACCCACCATTGACGGGCTCCTGCCAGCAGGCCCCGACTCATCTCCCCCTGCACCTCCAACCAACCACCATTGACGGGCACCTGCCAGCAGGCCCTGACTCATGTCCCCCCACCCACTCACCCACCCACCATTGACAAGCACCTGCCAGCAGGACCCGACTCATGTCCCCCTGCACTACCACCCACCCACCATTGACGGGCACCTGTCAGCATGCCCTGACTCATGTCCCCCCACCCACTCACCCACCCACCATTGACAGGAACCTGCCAGCAGGCCAGACTCATGTCCCCCTGCACCCCCACCCACCCCCAGTGACGGGCTCCTGCCAGCAGGCCCCGAATCATGTCCCCCCACCCACTCACCCACCCACCATTGACAGGCACCTGCCAGCAGGCCCCGACTGATGTCCCCCCACCCATTCACCCACCCACCATGGACGGGCACCTGCCAGCAGCCCCCGACTTATGTACCCCCACCCACCCACCCATTCACCCACCCACCATTGACAGGCACCTGCCAGCAGGCCCAACTCATGTCCCCCTGCACCCCCACCTATCCACCATTGACGGGCACCTGCCAGCAGGCCCTGACTCATGTTCCCCCACCCACTCACCCACCCACCATTGACAGGAACCTGCCAGCAGGCCCGACTCATGTCCCCCTGCACCACCACCCACCCCCAGTGACAGGCACCTGCCAGCAGGCCCCGATTCATGTCCCCCCACCCACTCACCCACCCACCATTGACGGGCACCTGCCAGTAGGCCCCGACTCATGTCTCCCCACCCACTCACCCACCCACCATTGATGGGCACCTGCCATCAGGCCCCGACTCATGTCCCCTACCCACTCACCCACCCACCATTGATGGGCACCTGCCAGCAGGCCCCGACTCATGTCCCCCACCCACTCACCCACCCACCATTGACGGGCACCTGCGAGCATGCCCTGACTCATGTCCCCCCACCCACTCACCCACCCACCATTGACGGGCACCTGCCAGCAGGCCCCGACTCATGTCCCCCTGCACCCGCACCCATCCACCATTGACGGGCACCTGCCAGCAGGCCCTGACTCATGTCCCCTACCCACTCACCCACCCACCATTGATGGGCACCTGCCAGCAGGCCCTGACTCATGTCCCCCCACCCACTCACCCACCCACCATTGACGGGCACCTGCGAGCACGCCCTGACTCATGTCCCCCACCCACTCACCCACCCACCATTGAAGGGCACCTGCCAGAAGGCCCCGACTTATGTCCCCTCACCCACCCACCATTGACGGGCACCTGCCATCAGGCCCCGACTCATGTCCCCCTACCCACTCACCCACCCATTATTGACGGGCACCTGCCAGTAGGCCCCGACTCATGTCCCCCCACCCACCCACCATTGACGGGCACCTGCCAGCAGGCCCTGTCTCATGTCCCCCCACTCACTCACCCACCCACCATTGACGGGCACCTGCCAGCAGGCCCCGACTCATGTCCCCCTGCACCCCCACCCATCCACCATTGACGGGCACCTGCCAGCAGGCCCTGACTCATGTCCCCCTACCCACTCACCAACCTACCATTGACAGGAACCTACCAGCAGGCCCGACTCATGTCCCCCTGCACTCCCACTCACCCCCAGTGATGGGCACCTGCCAGCAGGTCCCGACTCATGTCCCCCCACCCACTCACCCACCCACCATTGACGGGCACCTGCCAGCAGGCCCGACTCATGTCCCCCCACCCACTCACCCACCCACCATTGACGGGCACCTGCCATCAGGCCCCGACTCATGTCCCCCTACCCACTCACCCACCCACCATTGACAGGCACCTGCCAGCAGGCCCCGACTCATGTCCCCCTACCCACTCACCCACCCACCATTGACGGGCACCTGCCAGCAGGCCCCGACTCATGTCCCCCTGCATCCTCACCCACCCACCATTGACGGGCACCTGCCAGCAGGCCCCGACTCATGTCCCCTTGCACCCTCACCCACCCACCATTGACGGGCATCTGCCAGCAGGCCCCGACTCATGTCCCCCCACCCACTCACCCACCCACCATTGACGGGCATCTGCCAGCAGGCCCCAACTCATGTCCCCCCCAACTCGTCATCACGATCCACACTCATGGCCCTTATGGCCACCCAAATCCCACCCCACGCCACCCGAGTCCAAACACCCAACCAAGTATTCCATCCACCCCACATTGAAATCCCCATGTCATGATAGATCCCAAATGACAAGTAAGCACATCAATACATGTCCGTCACACACACACACAATGGGTGCAAGTGAAAGAGAAAACCCACATCGTGACATGCACGAAATCAATGAGAGAATACCACACAAATGAAGTATATAACCAAAATGTATTAAATACAAAAGCAAGGTAATGAAAGGAAATCACAAGATAAAAGAAATAATAAACAAAATGCTGCATGTCCAAAATGAATGAAAAAATATGAATGTTGAATCCAAATAAATCCAAATGAAAAAGGCCCCAAACCGTTCGTCCATCAAACCAAATCCAAAGGTAAACAAAAAAGAAAACCATTGCTCCATGGGTAAAAAAAATCAATGAAGTCAAATACAGCCCAGAAATATATACAATGTAAAAATCCAGGGTCCATGAGCCCAACAATCCAAAGGAAACCTACTAAATACCCTACCTAACAAATAACTTTATACAAAAAGGTGGGGCATAGTCCATGCGCCCCAAATGAAAGAAAAATAGAAAGGAAACCTAGCACTAATGAACTATAAACAATGGCGGTGGGCAAGTCCTACGGCTCACTTGTTGATTTCCCGGGCCATGGCAACATCGAACTCCTGTTCAACGTCCTGGAGGCGGGCCTGTTCCCTGGCCCCGAGGTCTTGCAGGGATAACGCCATGTCCACCTCCAACTCCCTGCGAATTTCCTCGAGGTGCTCAGCCCGCCTCAGCGCCCTGCGCATGGAGTCTCCGCCCTGACCATAGTGAGCGGTGGTCTTCCTCCCGCCGCTGCTCCGCATCTATTTGCTGGCCCAACCGCTGCCACACGAAGGACACTCCCATCCAGGGTCCTGCTGCCCTCCGGCCGATGCCTGCCCCTCTGATGTTGATGGCCTCGAGCCATCATCGCTCCCACCTTGAGCCTGCTACCGCCGTGCATGTGCCCTGCCTGTTGATGCCTGCACATCCTCCTCCTGCTGGGGTCCAGTTGTTGCGGCGGCCACCCCTGCTGGACCTCCGACTCCCGACTGTGGAAGGGATGTGTCCTCCACCAGCCTGGCCGCTGGGTCAGAGGCAGCTCCACAGGGTGCCCAGGTGATACTTGGGCCAGAAGATGGCACGGAGGACGACTGGTGCATAGGGGGTTCAGTTGAGGAGGGGGTCGTTACAAGGTCCAGCAGACAGAGGAACCCAGCACTGGTGACCCGTCCCAGTAGGTCGACGCGGTCAATGAGGCATCCCAAATAACATGCAGAGTCCTCACGAAAACCCTGCACGTCATCCCGGATGCCACGTTGACGCAACGCCACCCCAGCCAGGGCAGGCTCAACACGGTCCTGGATTGCCATGTCCGCAGGGAGAGGAAAGCCAATTGTTGTTTGTGCATCCCCTCCCTGAGAACGGGTCTGGACGAAGGCATCCCTGCTGGTGCGGGATGATGCAGTCACAGGATCGGGGACATGATTACACACAGGCACCTCCGCGGCCGCCTATGCTGCCTCCTGTCCCTGCCCCTGGACTGCACCACTAGCACCAGTAGAATCCCCCCCTCCAGAACCCATGTGTGGCCCTTCCACGGCCTCCTCCTCAACCAAACCCCCCACCAACCTAGATGACTCCGTGCCATCTTCCTCCATAGGTTCATGTGGGGTCTCAGCTGCCCCTTCTGCTGCAGAGGAGTCCACCTCCGACCTCCGTCTCTTGGACCTACCCTCGGCAGCTGCGGCCACGGACGCGGCACCAGACTCCTCACTCCCCGACGAGATGACAACCTGCGAGGGGAGCTGGGCCTTGCGTCTCCGGCTGGCGGTGCGATCTCTGCCGCTGTGCTCCACAGCACCGTCTCCGCCCTCTTCATCAGTTGACGCTGCAGACAGGGAGAGACAGAACACAGGCATCAGGGCACTGTACAATGTTCTGATACACACATGACAGTTGCACATGAGTGGCAGTGTAAAACTCACACATGGCATCACACTCCCTAGCACACATATCACTTCAACCCACACACATGCGCAAATTAACAGGAATGTTGCAGCATGCAGCACCATCCATACACATACAACAGTATGAGCATCCGAAGGTTAACCTGACGCCACATGCAACACGGGGAGTGCAGAGCACATGCACACACGCCACCAGACATACATGCATCTGTACATCGCCACCACCTGTCGCAGTGATATAATCGCCATCCATGTCACATCTGCCAATCAGCCTCCTACATGTCAGTGTCACATGCATTCATGTTGTATCACAGTTGCACACTTGTCAAATACACACACATGCACATGTACATTGTGCACATACATGAAGTTGGAGCCAGCATCCATGTGTCACACCACAACCATGCCACAGTACATACACAGAAATATAAACATGTGTGCACCCACACATGCATTTGGCCACCATGCATTTGAACACATACACCATTGATGTGCCCCACACATGACAGGACTCACATGCGGCAGGCTCATGTCCCTGTACATACACATCCATACATGGGCCTACCAAGACATATGTCCAACCTGCACACTCCTGGCACACCTCAACATGTACAGCGTCCAATCAGTATGCATGTACACTTACCGCTCGACTCCGGACGGGTCTACCTCTCAAGGACCTGGAGGTGGAGCGCTGGGCGTATACGTTCCAGGACCCTCATCTGGTTGTTGGTAAGGCGGACCCGGAACCCCTCAGCATCCGCTGCCTTCAAGAGGTGCCGGGCCTTGCTGAGGGTCCTGGACCTGAAGTCCTCCCAGCACTCCCGGACGTGTTGCATGTCGCGGGCTGCCACCCCCTCCATGTTGATGGCAGCCACGATGTCCTTCCAGATCCTCTTCGGTCCTTCATTGTCGGCGCGTGAACTTCCAAAGAAGGCATCATACTGCCCCAGGACTTGCTCCACCAGGATGCCAACTTCATTGGCACTGAAGCTGGCAGCCCTCTGCCTCTCTGTTGGGGGGTTGCCACTGGTGCCAGATGGTGTTGTGTCGGACATGGCAACCCCCGAGGCAGGTGTGGGTGGGCAACTGGGTCATGGGGCTGGGCTGTGGAGTGATGGAATACCAGTTGGGAGTCTTCTGTTCCAGCAGGGGTGGTCACAGCAACTGGACCCCTGCAGATGGCTGACGTGCAGGCACCAAATAGCAGGGCACGTGGCCAGCAGGCCGGCAGGCAGCAGCAGATGGCAGGTGGGAGTGTGCTCAGGGCTCTGGGGGCAGGAAAATGGCCTTCTGAGCAGGAGCGTAGTCTTCCGCGTGTTGTTGCGTGGCCAGCTTGATATGGAGTGATTTGGCACATGAAAAAAATGCACGTCAGCTTGTAATTTGAGGAAAGGCCTTTAGCGCGTAATCGCGTATGTGACGTGATACGCATGGGCGTTTCCCTCAACTCGGGTGCATCCGCACGTGCCAAAAAACACATACGCGTGTGAATGCGTGTTATCCGAGGAAAAGGCCTAAGCTCGTAAGAGAAGTAATGCACACAGGCGTTTCCCTCAGCACGGGTAAAATGTGTGCGGGGCCAGCAGCTCGCTGTACGTGCCTTTCGTGGAGACCGACGTGTGTGTTGCTACTCCGTGTTGTTTCACGCACCATCAAAACTTCACAGCGGATCAAGAATGTATCTCTTCTTTTGGCGGGGGTATTGGCTACGCGTATTTTTCATTATCACGCTAGTCTGAAGGTGATTCGCGCACGCTATTTTTCCCACTGCGGGTGCCCCTGTGTATCGAGTACCCATTTTCGAGGTCATAGTAGCCTGCGTGTCCCATGCATACATGTTTTTCGTGTCCCTGGGTGCCCCACGTACTGTGGGAGGTTAATTCCACACACGTGGGCTACCAGGGGTTGCATGCACAGTTTAACTGCAGTTTTGGGGTGCCTGAGCATTGCATGACCCGTCACTTCATCACCGGGGTCAGATACAGCCTTGTAGGTGCAGGGGTGCTGTTAACATCTTGTATCCCACCCCCTTCACCCCAATTGCCCAGGACAATTGTCATGTACACCTCCCATTGGCACTACTACATCTGTGCCGGCACTACTACATCTGTGCCATGGCTGGAAGGCCACGAAAGGTGATGGGTGCCTCAGCTGGGTGTACTCCACGTGGCGGGCATGGTCAGGGACCTGGCCGGGTGTGACCAGGGAGTAGGGGGACTCCAGGGTGTCCAGGGTGGCTGCAGAGGGGGAAGAGGCAGGGGTGCGCCAGTTCGGCACGATGTTGTGCCACGTGTTGGTGCAGTCATGCCACCACCCCCTGCGGCTGAAGGAGATGCAGTTCTTGCATCTGGCACTGGCGCCCATGTGACCCAGCAGTCAGTTTCATCGACTGCCACGGGCCCAAGGGGAGTGGTAGCTGCAGGTGAAGCTGTGGACACCACCACCCAGGCTCAGGGTCTGCCAGCGCAGGCTGCATTGGCACCTGAAGAGTCCCAGGATGATTTCCAGGAGGTCAGGAGGCACACCGTAGGTGCACGCAGGCTGCCCTGACCGAGGCACGTGTCCCTGGGGCAGTAATGTCATCTGCTGCCCCGACCAGCCGGGTGTTGGCAAGTGCATGGGCATATGCAGCCGACACCACCCCGGCTGTGAGTCTACCATCCAGGACAGTCACGGTCAATGACCCTGGCACAGCGGATGTTGCTGCGCAGGGTCCACTCCAGGGCACCCAGCAGCCACTAGCGCAAGTCAGGGCTTCCGCCCTTGTTCCACCTGCCACTCCCTCAGTTCATTCTACCAGCACCACAGCCAATACTGATCAGGGCGGCATTTTCCAGCCAGGGTTCCAGACCAGTGTCCAAGAGGCGGAAGGTTGCACCTGCAGTAGAGGCTGGGACCCCAGACACAGCTCCAGCCTCTGGCACGTCGAGGAAGAAGCCTTTCTGCGTGCAGGAACTGGACTTCCTTGTGGACTACGTGCAGGACCACAACCTTGATATGCTAGTGGGGCAGAATTGTCAAACTACGGCTGCCCATCGTATGTACCACTGGAAGCAAGTTGCGGATCATGTGAGTGCATTCGGCCATGAGGTGCGCACAGCCCAAGAGTGCAAAAAGCATTGGCATGACCTCAAATGCAGTACTAAGGTGAGGCGTGCCTCTAATTACAACATGACTCTGGTGACTGGCAGTGGGCCACCACCTGAGGAGGAACATCTCACTCCGCACGAGTCAGTCGTTGCAGGGTTCATACCGACAGAATTGGTCGAAGGAGTGGGAGAGATGCTGGACTTTGATGCCACGTCCAGTGAGTGTTGTTGCGTGTTTGTCGTGTGTGGTTTGCTTGTGTGATGTGATGTGTTGTGCTTGACTGGATGATCATCGTATTATGTGTCCAGGATTACCTGCATTTCATAGCATTTAACCATCCATTCCGTGCCCACTCTGGCTCAGTCCTGCATCACACACATGTTTACGGTGTCACATTCTGTGTGGGGCACAGGCCTCCCCCTGTTTCAGGCCCACTGACACTGTCCAACTGGTGTTGTGGCTTCTGCACACATGGGTGGACTTCTGAGGGTTCATCATGTCTCCTGCTTACTGTCCCATTATCATCTGCTGTGTGGTCAGTTGACTCAGATGATGCAATTGACGCTAGTCAGCACTGTCTGCCAATACACAGGTCTCTGGTCACCCTTTTGCTGCCATGCAATGCCTCCCTGAATTTTCACTTGGGGGGGGGGTTGCTTGTAGCCATGCACCCCCTTGCATGAACATTGCACGTGATGCCAGAGCTTGCCCTTGCACTGCCTTCACGTTTATTGATGGACATAATGTACTTGTTCATGTAGATAGTGGGTAACGTACACATGTTCTGCACTGCCTCAACCCACTTCTGAGCCGTGTCACACCATTCTCCATGCCTACTCACTGATGCAATGTCAAAGTGACCTGGCATGTATGGTCAGTTTTTCATCCCTTCTCTGTCATGAATGCGACGGGCACAGGTGCATCCTGTGACACATGTACTCAGTATTGGAACTCCCTAGTGGTTGTTTTGATGAGTTAATTGGTCAATCTGTGGGCTATACCAACTGGCACAGGGCGCTGATTGATTGTAGCCTGCCAATCGGGTTGTAATGACTGTGGAGCTTCCTTCACGTGTGTATGTGTGCACTTCCACATACATCAAAGCAAGCAGCGTTATAGCTGCTTGCTTTGGTGTATTGGATGCTGGTCATGTTGACAATACAGGTGTATGGGAAATGGGTGTTTTTGGACATTTTCACATGTACATATGCAAACAGCTTCAACGTTGTGTAGTGCAACATTCCGAGTACTCACTTATGTGCTTATGTGTCTGTGAAAGTGTTCATTTACACATGTCTCTTCCGCAGCTTTTTTGTTGACTGACTAATATGTAGTTGTCTGATGTTTATGCTGGTGAGATTTCTGCATTACACAAATCATGTGGAACTCGCATGATCCTGAAGGTTCACTGTTGTACAGTATGTGTATGCCCAGGCCCACTTAGCTAATATGGTGGGTCCTGGGCGTGGACATTTTACACAAGGAATGCTGGAATAGTGTACATTCATAGCCCAATGGACTCAATCAGGCCAAGAGGGGTGTTGTGGAGGCCCCATGTCCTGCAGCTCGGACGGTACTGGACGTTATGGTCCCTCATGCCTGTTTGCAAGCCCTTGCTTTGCTTGGGACATTCACTATATCTACATGGGCCAAGCCACCCGGTACAGGCCGGGCTGCAGATGGATGGAGCTATATTGCTGATGATGCATTAGTGATGCATGTCCACATGCATGTTACCTGTGTCTTTGTGTGTTTCAATTCACTTGCAGCAGTGGTCAATTAGCAGTTCTGAAATGCTTATGGTGTGTTGCATCTCTTAGTTTCCATCTGTCTTTTATGCCTGTGACATGTGCCTGACAGAGGTGGCGTCTGATGGAGTTCATATACTACAATTTGTACTTGTGTAGGCTTGGCTATTTAGACACAATTTATGCTTTAGGGATGTGTTTGCATATCAAGGCCACTGGACGCATGCCAGGTTCTCATTTATGTGTGACATGTCTGCTTCATGCGTTGCCTGCCTATGTGATGTCTATGTGTGTGTTATGTGCTTCTGACATGTATTCTAATGTTTATTTTTCTCCACTTTGCAGATGATGACGCAAGGGAGCCAGGGGATGGTGTTGTCATGCCAGACACAGGGTTGCTATCACACCAGCAACCCAGCAGAAGTGGGGGTCGTGGGGTGGTAGGCCACGAGAACCCACTTGTGTTACAGACCATCTTGTCTGTGGCTGGCAATGAGTCTAGCCCAGATGATCACTCTGACGACAATGTTGAGTTGGATGTGCATCGGGTCCATTCGTCAGGGGTGAGTGATTCTGATGTGGACGCTCCTCTGTCTGTGACACCTGCACTGAGGGGCCAGACGGTGGTGGGACCTCCGCCTGTGGTGGATCGCCTCCTTGGGCCCTGCAGGTGTCAAGGCCAGCAACGCGGTGGCCGCGCGCCAACGGGGTATACTGAGTGGGAGCAAGCCATGGTTGCCAATCCAGAACACCAGGGGGCAGCAATTGATAACATCACTGAGAGCATGGAATGTTTGGCCCAATCCGTGCTACCCCTGGCTAGGCAGTTGGAACTCCAGCAGCGGGCGGCACAGTCCATGGCCCGCTCGCTCAGGCTGGGCATGGCGGCCTCAGACAGGGCACACCGGGCTGAAATGGTGTCTTTGCATCAAGCAGTTGCTGCTCACGCACAGGCACACATGGAGGCCATGAGGGTTGACTATGATTCCCTCTGTCAGGAATCTGTGGAAAGGCCGAGGACGGCGCTTGGTGCTTGGCAGGAGGAGATAAACTACATTTCCCATTAGGCTTTGGGAAGTGTGTAGTTCTCCTCTCTCGCGCGCGGCACCAGCTGCTCATTAGCAGCAACTGTTAAAATCAGCCGCCGCCCGTGCCTCGGTGCAAGTAATTACAGATTATCAGCACGGGCGGCGGCAGCGGTAGGAGCAGGCATGTGGGAGCATATCGAACGCCGAAGGACTTATTGAGCTTCCCCCTCCCCGGGCCGCGACGGTAACGCTGATGAACACAAGAAAGGCAGTCGCGGGCTGCGGCGGTGAAGCGGCTCTTCCTAAACTGTGTTGGGCATCGCTCTTCAGGGTCCGGATGTCCTCGTGAGGCATCCGGACCATCAGTTAAGTGTTTTGGACCTCAGTGCTTACATTCTGGGGTTATAATACGTTGATGTTCATGTATTGATTTATTATCCAAATAATGCAGTGAGTGTGTGAGGTAACACGCTTTAGGATACACGCTCTGCGTGAGACACGCCATGTGGGAGGAAACATGTTATAAGAACTCTGAACTGATAAAACAGTGCACGGGGAGCAGATTATCCTAATGTGCATGTATTTGGAATAAGTCTTTAGGGTCCACTTATCACAAGGGCCTGTTGTGTGTATTTGTTCCCAAAACACTGTTTGTGGCTTCATTGTGCCCAGCGGGCCATATGTCTTGTATCTTCATGAAAGGGACACCCCTTTTGTTTGTGCCATTTTGCTTGTAAGCCATTTTATGTGTTTTCACGGATTACTGTCCCCAGTTACATGTTACGTTCAAGGTCTGTGTTCTAGGTTATGTTTGTGATGTACAAAGTGAAGACCTGCAAAGCCACAATGGTTATGATGTAGCAGGTTCACTTCAGGAATATGAGATTAGGCTAGGTGTTTAGGAATTAGGGTTACAGGTACAGGAGTATTGCTATTGTATGTATTTGTTTGTTATGTTCCCCTCCTTTCCTTTGTCACTCCATCCCCTTTCCCTAACTCCATCTTCCCCCCATTGGCTGCCACGTGGCTTCCTGTGATATCCATTCAGGCGCCCGTGCCAACCACGGTGGGAGGGAATAATCAGTTTGGCTTCTGTGGTTCGGAGGAGGGGAACGAGACCCCTACTTCCTATAAGTTTTTGACAGAATTACCTGCCCCCGATTTCGGGGTAATTGAACCACCCAGGCCAAATGGATTTGAATCCTCCCTCTTTAGCGGATGTGCTAAAAGCACTACAGGACATACAAGTAGAATTGGTACAGACTAGACAGGAGTCTAGTATATTGAAAGCTCAGGTACTGGGTTTGGTCGCACAAGGCACCCCGCTTGATGGGGCTGGAACCTCTACTGGAGGGCAAACTGGTAGAGCCACGTCTACCGTGATTGTGCAGCCCTCTAGTAGTGTACCATTAGCCACACCTGAAAGATTCACAGGAGACCCTAAGAAATATATGACCTTTTTAACACAGTGCCGACTTCATTTTTTGTGTAAACCTAAGGCGTTTGAAACAGTACAAGCTAGAACGGCATTTGTTATTTCCTATTTAACGGGAGATGCGGCAGCCTGGGCAATGCCTTTGGTGCAAAAGGATGATCCTTTATTATATGATTGGGATGGTTTTCTAGTGGAGTTTGGAAGGTTATTTGACCGCCGGGAGGTTTCTTTGGCTCAAGACAAGGAATTGTTAGCTTTAAGACAAGGAACACGCGACTTGGTTTCGTATGTTACACAATTTAACAGGTTGGTGATTGAGACAGATTGGCCTGAAAATAAACAGACTGTGTTGTTTTATTAAGGGCTCAAAGAGGAGTTAAAGGATGCTATCGCTCAAGTAGAACCTCAGCCTAGTACATGTACCGCCATGATTGATTTAGCTCTAAGATTGGATCATCGTATTGGAGAGCGCAGGGGTGAGAAGAAGAGACCAGAAGTGTTGCCTTTTGCTAGATTGGATCGGGGTAAGGGAAACAAGAATACAGAAGGAGAACCCATGCAAATTGGTGGAATAAGGGGGCCTTTGTCTGTTGCAGAGAAGGAGCAACGGAGGGCTAATAATTTGTGCCTCTATTGTGGACAACCAGGACATTATATTAGAACTTGCCCGAATACTCCCAAGAAAGGAGCAGGGGTGGATAGAAACAAGGTTGAGTCGGGAAAAGGATTGGGCCGGCCTTAGGGGGAACTCAGGCGACAGGCCCAGATACGACTAGGTTCCCCAATTGGAGTGCAAATACGACAGGGAAAAGAAATTCACATTTGTACATTCTGGTGACTTTACTTTTTGCCTGTACTAAGCAGCTAGTGTCTGCAATGGTGGATTCAGGCGCCACTGGTAATTTCATTGTCATTGGTTTGGCGAAAAGGTTATGTTTACCATTGAAGGAAAAATCTCAGGTTGAGGGGGTACAATCAGTGGATGGTTCACCATTGGTTTCAGGGCCCATTTGTCAACAAACTAAGCCGCTTATAATGAGGTATGAGTCTGGACATACAGAGGAAATTGTCTTTGATTTAATTGCGGCACCTCAATTTGGGCTCATTTTGGGTATGCCTTGGTTGCTTAAGCACAATCCCAGGATTGATTGGATTAAGCGGGAGGTGGTTTTTGCAGGAGTGGAATGTGAGGGTCACATGGAGGAAGAGGTGAGACCCGCCTTATATTTGGCAGATCAAGTGGTAGAACCACAAAGGGTGGGAGCAATGGCTGTGAGTATCCCAAATCAGTACCAAGATTTAGCTAAGGTATTTGACAAAGGGGGAGCAGACAAGTTACCACCCCATAGATCTTATGATTGTGTGATTGATTTGGAACCAGGGGCTAAGTTACCTTGCAGCAGAATCTATGCTTTGACTGAAAAAGAAAACCAGCATTTACGTGAATATCTGGATGACATGTTAAATAAGGGATTTATTAGACATTCCACCTCACCTGTGTCGTCACCCTTATTTTTTGTCCCAAAGAAAGAGGGAACACTTAGGACATGCATTGACTATAGAGCATTGAATAAGGTGACAGTAAAAAATAGGTACCCCTTGCCTTTGATTTCAGTGTTATTGGATCAAGTAAAGACAGCAGTGGTTTACACCAAATTAGATTTGAGAGGGGCTTACCATTTGATCCGTGTGAAAGCAGGGGATAAGTGGAAGACAGCTTTCAGGACTAAGTTTGGTTTATTTGAATACCTTGTGATGCCTTTTGGTTTATGTAATGCTCCTGCAGCATTTCAATACTCTATGCACGAAGTGTTGAGTGAGTTTCTAGATCAGTTTGTTATAGTTTATATTGATGACATTTTGATTTATTCATCTTCTAAAGAGCAGCACAGAGATCATGTGAGAGCAGTGTTAAAAAGATTACAAGATCACCAGTTGTATGTAAAACTGGAAAAATGTGCTTTTCATACCACTCAAGTGGAATTCCTTGGTTTTATTTTGACTCCCTCTGGTATTGTGATGGACAAAAGGAAAGTACAAGCAGTTACGGAATGGCCAGCGCCGCAATGTATCAAGGATATCCAATCCTTTTTGGGTTTTGCAAACTTTTATAGGCGCTTTATTTCAAACTTTTCACAAATCGTTACACCTATTACCAAATTATTAAGGAAGGCCACTAAATTTGATTGGAACTATGAGGCAAAAGTAGCTTTTCAAGAGTTAAAGAAAGCATTTACATCAGCTCCGGTATTGAGACACCCTAATCCAGAAAAACCTTTCCAAGTGGAAACGGATGCTTCCAATGTGGCTGTTGGAGCTGTATTGTCTCAAAAGGATGAAGAAGGAATATGGCATCCAGTAGCTTTCTATTCTCGCAAGCTTACTAGCTGTGAACAAAATTATTCAATCACTGATAAAGAGTTATTGGCAATCAGAGCAACATTTTTGGAGTGGCGACATTATTTGCTGGGGGCCAAATATCAGGTTACAGTGGTCACTGATCATAAGAACTTGCAATACTTCAAGACAGCGCATACATTGAGTCCAAGGCAGTTAAGATGGTCACAGTACTTTAATGAGTTCAATTTTGTAATCACTTTTAGACCAGGGAGAAAAAATGGAAAAGCAGACGCTCTATCTAGGCAGCAAAATATGGAAAGCATGATAACCGAAGTTAAGACTATCATTCCTGCGGAAAAGGTAGTAGGAGCGATAATGACTCAGTTACTGAGACAAGTCAAACAGGAAATGAAAGGAAAGGTCAAATTGAAATGGGGAGAGAATTCCGCAGAAACATTCCACAAGAGGCTTCCCTATTATGCAGGGAAATTGTTTTTACTGACGCTCGCGTTACAAAGGAAAGCGATGCATTGGTGTCATAATTCACCTTTAGCAGGACATTCAGGAAGCAAAAAGACACAAGGGTTGCTGGAGAAATATTTCTGGTGGCCAGAGTTAAGACAAGATTCTATTAAATACATTCAAGAGTGCGAAACCTGTGTACGCAGTAAGTCAGATCATAAAAAGAAAGCAGGGTTACTTCAGCCCCTACCCACTCCGGAGAAGGTTTGGACACATATATACATGGATTTCATCACTGATTTGCCTCCGGATGATCAGTATGACACAATCTGGGTGGTGGTGGATTATCTCTCTAAACAAGCCCATTTCGTACCTTGTAAAGGTATTCCTGGAGCAGGCAGATTGGCAGAATTGTTTTTACAACATGTGGTCAGATTACATGGTCTGCCTCAAAGTATTGTATCTGATAGAGGTCCACAATTTACTTCCAAATTTTGGCGTGCTTTTTGTAAAATGTTAGGCATGGCGTGTGCTTTGTCCACCAGTTATCACCCACAGACAGACGGACAAACTGAGAGAGTCAATCAGACGCTTGAACAATATTTACAATGTTATTTAAGTGATGGTCGTGAATCTTGGGTACAATCTTTATGGTTGGCTGAGTTCACTTATAATAACACTGAACACGCCTCTTTGGGAATGTCTCCAAATGTATGTTTGTATGGTCAGACACAGAATATGTTACCAGAACATCTACCTGACATGGAGAATATTCCTATGCTTCAGGATAGAAAAAAGTTACTATTACAACTCAGACAGAAATCACGAGCCAATTTAGATCAGGCTAAGGAACAGTATAAGAAATATGCAGACAGAAATAGGGGGGAGGCTCCTCAGTATAAAGTGGGGGATAAGGTATGGCTTTCGACACACAATCTGCCTTTAAAGGGACCCCGGAAATTTGCCCCCAGGTTTATTGGCCCCTACGAAATTGTGAAATGTATATCTACAGTGGCATGTAAACTAAAGTTGCCTCACACGTTAAAGATACATCCAGTGTTCCATGTGTCTCTGCTTAAACCCGCAGCTCCGGGAACACGAGTACAGAGACCACCAGCAATTATCAAGGATGGGCAGACAGAATATGAAGTAAAGAAGATACTGGACTCAAGATGGAGACAGAAGCAGTTATGGTATCTCATACAGTGGGTAGGATATGGACCTGAGGATTGTTCATGGGAACCGGCCAGTGTGGTGCATGCACCTAGATTGGTGCGCCAGTTTCATTTGCAGCAGTCAGAGAAGACAAAACTTGGAAGGGGCCTTGAGAGAAGAGGTACTGTCAGGAATCTGTGGAAAGGCCGAGGACGGCGCTTGGTGCTTGGCAGGAGGAGATAAACTACATTTCCCATTAGGCTTTGGGAAGTGTGTAGTTCTCCTCTCTCGCGCGCGGCACCAGCTGCTCATTAGCAGCAACTGTTAAAATCAGCCGCCGCCCATGCCTCGGTGCAGGTAATTACAGATTATCAGCACGGGCGGCGGCAGCGGTAGGAGCAGGCATGTGGGAGCATATCGAACGCCGAAGGACTTATTGAGCTTCCCCCTCCCCGGGCCGCGACGGTAACGCTGATGAACACAAGAAAGGCAGTCGCGGGCTGCGGCGGTGAAGCGGCTCTTCCTAAACTGTGTTGGGTATCGCTCTTCAGGGTCTGGATGCCCTCGTGAGGCATCCGGATCATCAGTTAAGTGTTTTGGACCTCAGTGCTTACATTCTGGGGTTATAATACGTTGATGTTCATGTATTGATTTATTATCCAAATAATGCAGTGAGTGTGTGAGGTAACACGCTTTAGGATACACGCTCTGCGTGAGACACGCCATGTGGGAGGAAACATGTTATAAGAACTCTGAACTGATAAAACAGTGCACGGGGAGCAGATTATCCTAATGTGCACGTATTTGGAATAAGTCTTTAGGGTCCACTTATCACAAGGGCCTGTTGTGTGTATTTGTTCCCAAAACACTGTTTGTGGCTTCATTGTGCCCAGCGGGCCATATGTCTTGTATCTTCATGAAAGGGACACCCCTTTTGTTTGTGCCATTTTGCTTGTAAGCCATCTTATGTGTTTTCACGGATTACTGTCCCCAGTTACATGTTACGTTCAAGGTCTGTGTTCTAGGTTATGTTTGTGATGTACAAAGTGAAGACCTGTAAAGCCACAATGGTTATGATGTAGCAGGTTCACTTCAGGAATATGAGATTAGCCTAGGTGTTTAGGAATTAGGGTTACAGGTACAGGAGTATTGCTATTGTATGTATTTGTTTGTTATGTTCCCCTCCTTTCCTTTGTCACTCCATCCCCTTTCCCTAACTCCATCTTCCCCCCATTGGCTGCCACGTGGCTTCCTGTGATATCCATTCAGGCGCCCGTGCCAACCACGGTGGGAGGGGTCAATCAATTTGGCTTCTGTGGTTCGGAGGAGGGGATCGAGACCCCTACTCCCTATAAGTTTTTGACACCCTCATATCTACTCTGGGTGTGCTTTTGATGTCCCAGAGGAAGCGGTCAGAGGAGGGGTTGGAGCACCTAGAGAGTACCATCTTGGCTGAGCTACGTGCTTGCCGGGAGGTATACCAGTTGTCCAGCCAGGCTATGTAGGAAGAACTCTGTGTTACACATGTTACCTTGTAAGAGGAAGCACGCGTATCACGCAAGGTTCTACATGCTGACCTACGTGTCATCGCTGCACAGAACCAGGCTCATCCGTCCCGCAGACTTGCTGCCAACGAGGGGTAAGCTGCGCCTAGGCATGATCAGGGTACTGTGCCACGGCAACCTTTTCAACCAGAGGGTGACTCGGACTACCAGATATCTCCCACACAGGTCGCCCACTGTGCAGGCGTTGAGCCCATGGAGGTTTTATGTTGTCTCAACATCATCGCATGTGGGTGTTGAGGTGCACCCTGTACCTCCTCCCTCCTGGGTGCCTTCCCCCCACGGGTCGTATGTGGCTATTTTTGATTTTTCTTGTTAGTTTAGTTAGTTAATATTGTTTTTGATAGTTAGTTTAATTAGGTAATATAGGTTTTTTATAGTTAGTTTAATTAGTTAATATAGTTTAAAATTGCTTGTCTATTGTGCATTCATGTGACGGTGTGGTGCTTTGTGGCTTTTGAAAGCATCCACTGTCTGTTCCAGCTGGGCCCTTCAAGCTTGTCTCGTGTATGTGTTTGCAGGTTGGGGTCCTGACTCACATAGGCCACTCCTGCTTCCCTTATCTGGGCTCGCAAGGATGGTTCGGTGTAACAAACATTTACAGAAGGGCTTTGGACTTTCGTCATATCTGTGGTATGTCTGCTGCTGTACTACCTGTGTTAACACCCCTAGTGGGGATTGAGTGGGTTATATCCACAGCATGTCTGTAATCAATTTTGGTGAGTACATGATTGATGTGTCCATTAATTGATGTGGATTATGATGTATGTTATTTTCTTGCCTGTATATGTGCTTGATGCACTTCATGCTGTAGATGGTAGCCTGCACCCTTTGCCTGTCAAAGTCACACTGATGGTGGGAGGAGTTCTGATGTTGGTCTGTAACATGGCCCAGTGACAACCAGCATGAACACACACACAGAGGGAACTTTCCATCATTATTAATATGTTTTATGCCCTTTCTGCAGGAAAATGAGCCTTCAGACTACCTTTGCCAGCAGACACAGGGCCAAGTACTACAGAAACCTGGCCACGTTCGGTGGTGCAGATGTGTGCATGTGTGTCCAAGCAGAAGCACATGGCTTGTGCTCAGACGTCCGACAGAAGCAGACGTGTTTCCAGGGGCTCCAAGGAAGGTGAGCTGCACAAGGGGCCACACCGCAGCCAACCTTCCACCAGGCCACTTGCACATGCATGGTAAGTAGCGCCAGTGCTGGGGAGCTTGGCCAGAAATTGTTGTAGAAGCGCACAGTACAGCTAAGATGCGTTGAGGGACAAATGCCAAGTAGCTTTACAAGTTGTCAGGGGCACACGCAGGGGCCGTCGCACATATCCTTCAGTCCCCCCTGCTCAATAGAAGCTGAGTTATTAGCGCAGTAGCGTTCCGAGCCAGAAACGTATACAGCACACAGGGAAACCTAGCGAGGCACAGACTTGTGTGCAGTGCATATCATTTACATGTGCAAATTGCCACTTGCACTACCTATTGTAATCCATGGCTGCCAGAACACGACTTGTTCTGAAGTCGCACCTCGCTATACGCGTCTAGCAGCTCAGCCAAGGACCATTCTATCATGTGTGATTCTTGAACCATTGGTCTTCCATTTACCGCGAGCCCACGTGCGCCTGCCTTACTGCATTGATACTGTATGAACCATCACAGGGGCAAGCTTACGTGTACGTACATAGCAGCAGACAAGAGTGTTTGTGGAGAAGTCACTTACTTTGGGGCATGAATGGTGTTCTGTATGTGTTGTAAACACAAACAGATTAGTAACTCACACTCTCTTTGCAGCATTGAACAAATCCTGTTACCGGACCTGAGAGTGCGCAGGCAGGAGGCCAGCACTCACCCCAGAGATAAGTCCCTCTTTGTCTTGCATTTGACTCATTTGGTACTATGTGCATGTATAACATGGTTTCTCTGATTATGTGTTATTGTCCATAGTTGTATTTTGTATTTTGCCTACTTTCCCTTGCCAATCCAACTCCCCTCTCCTGCCCTCTTTCCGGTTATCCTGAATACCAATGCCTGTCCAACCAACGGATCCCTGACCCTCTTTCCCTGCCGGGGTCTCGGAGGCCTGTGTAAGTTTTACCTTGCAGGCACCCGGACCACGGAGGGGGTGGTTGGTTCGTGCCACTCCTGTGCCTGGAGACCGGAGCTGTGACACTACCCATCAGTTGTTGCATCCTCATTGTATGTTGTTTCTGGAAAAAGGTACCCTTCCTGTTGAACCATGGTTGAACTGTGCTACCCCTTGGTAGTTCTATCATTCTGCTTGTACATGTGCCAGGACTTTTTTTTCCACTTCAAGTAATCTACTGGAGACTCTTCCAGGGTTTTTTGTGCATAGAGGCTTTTTCCCTGGTTTGGGGATTTGGCTCCTTGGAGTTCTCTGCGATTTGGTATTTTTACCAGTCAAGGAGGCCTCTGAGGGGGCTGGACCCTATTTACACACAAGGTGGAACATGAAGACCAAGGGGTAGGGGGATCCTGTAGCCAGGTAGACTAAAAGAGAGAAGGCTACATACCCCAGACACAGTTGTTCAGAAGGTCATGGTGATGTGTAAATGAGGGAGGGCCTTTTGTTGTTGGACAGTAAGCCTGGGCTACAGTGTTTGGGCACTCTCTGACAATGTCATTGTGGGGTACTATGTACATGATGTGTTCTGCTGGTCAGTGGCTGTTCCTGTGTTGTATTTATTTTTCAGGTGTCAGGGGATTTTTGTGGTTTGACATGCTGGGGTGTACACATGGGCAATGTTCACATGTGATGTGTACAGGACACTGAGGGTCACTTGATTTCACATGCATATATCGAGTGCATGTCCCTACTGACACACGCAGTTGCACAATGCTCCACCACATGTACAACCACCCTTCCATAACCACAGGTGCACACATATTGCCTTCTCGGGCACGCTGTGTCCCTGCAGTGCATGATCAATTACCATTTGGGGATCCTGGACATGCGTCAATAGGTAAAAAAATGTATTTGTCCTTTTGATATGATGCTCAAGGTGTATCCCCAACACAATGGCTGCTCACTGTGCTGTGTGCTGAGCAGTGTGTAGCAGGAGACACACACAGCACACGGGTTCGGGAGTGCAATTTTGCCTTGCCCAATGTGCATGTGAACAGGCATTCAGTGCTGTGTTCAAGCTACCACTGGTGGAAGGCATTTGTGTATGACTTGGCATGTGTGGGAGGTTGTTGGTCAGTCATTTCATCTGATTCCATGTCAGACATCATTGTCTCGGGCCACTTTCCATTCATCACATGTCACTTCGTATCCTATTGGTCATGTGTTGGGCTTTTGCTGTTGCATGCCATGGTGTGGCAGACAAGGGTGATGTGGTTTGGGAGGGTTTGGGTGACATACCAGGGATTGTTGTGGCCTGTTTTGCAGGGGGAGGGGGGCGTGATACACTCCATGCATGTGTTCCTTTTGGTCACACGGGATTGGTTATGTTTAAGTAGCTAGGGATGCACACAATAAAGCACTTCCATGGCAACATCCTCAGGGTGGTAAGGTTGTGACAGTTGACTGTCTCTTTGTCATCATCGATTGTCACCTGGTATGTTCCAGGCCTGTGTGCACTCCACA